>NC_052047.1:86530595-86635595 GCF_903992535.2 Arvicola amphibius
CTACAAAAGCTAGTTCTAGGACAGGCCCCAAAGTTACAGAGAAACCGTCTCAACAAACAAACCAAAACAAAACAGAATTCCCAAGTGTCTCACCAAATCTGCTGACTGTGGAGTGTGAGGCTACCGCTTAGCAGCAGTCTGGAGAACATTGGCGGTGCATAGTCTGGCTGAAGACAGACGTGAGCATGTAGCCATGAGAGGAGACTGTGTAGTGGGAGCTGCCTAAAGTAGAACCAGCCGGTCTAGGGCGGTTAATTCCTATGTCATTAGAAGCCCAGGTGCTTCTGGAGTTTGGTAGCAGCTGGAGACTGTTTTAGAGAGGCTACAAGAGGAATATCCCAAACTTCCTGGGGGTGGGGGAGAGAAAACCTAGCTGTGGGGGCGGGAGCTCCAGTGTGCAGCTCTGGCGTGTGCCAATGGCTGCAAAGCCACAGGCAAGCGGCTTTTTTATGAATTTATGCCGTAAAATTGGGCACTAATTGTTGCACGAGTTCTAATTGGTATTAATAATAAAAACCCGGAGACAAATTTTAGGGGGTGAAAGCTGAACGATCAGAGAGGCAGAGCAGCCAGTCACTAGAGCTCTTACCTCTATGACTCTCAATCCTGCCAATATCACTTCCCCTCTCTGCCCAGCCATATCACTTCCGGTCTGTCTATACAGACCTCCCAACCTCTATGGTTAACTAAAGACTAGCCCATCCTTTTAGGCAAGCTTTATTTGTAGAGTACAAACAAAATATCACCACACAATAAAGTTTGATTATAGTCTTCCCCCTCCTCCAGATTCTCGTAGATTCTCCCTCTTAGCCTTAAATGGGATGTCTTTTTTCAAACCTCTCCACTTAAGGCTCAGGGATCTGTTTGGAAGTAGAGGCATAAAGAGGATTAGTGTCAGAGCTGATGGAGGACTCCAAATGTATTTTCTCAATTGCAGTTGATGTAGGAGAGCCCAGTCCACTGTGGGCGGCGCCATTCTTGCATAGATGCTCCTGAGTTGTATAAGGAAGGTCGCTGAGTGAGCCAGAGGGAGCTAGCTCATCAGCAGCATTCTTCTGTGGTCACTACGTCAGTTTCTACATCTAGCGTCCTGCCCTCAGCCCCCAATGATTGACTGTAATGTGGGAGTATGATACAAATGAACCCTTTCGTCCCCCAGGTTGGCTTGGCCACAGCGACAACAATGAGAACTGTCACTGTTGTTTCTAAACTATCCGGTCTGATATCGTGATAGCTGTTTGAACAGACGAAGTAAGACATGGTTTGTTGTAGGGTCAAGTGCTCTGTAAACGTCAATTCGATTAAATAGATTACAACGCTGTTCAGGCTGACTATATTCTTAACTGTTTTCTGGTTGCTCGAGAGCTCTCAACTATTGAAGGAGAATACATTTCTCCAGTGAAAATAGTACGATTTATTTATTTTTTCCTGGAAGTTCTGTAAGCTTTTTGTCTCACACATTTTGATGCTGCATTGTCTGTTAGTCCATAGATGTTAAACTTAGGGTGTTATTTCCTTTGACAAAATTAACTCGCCGTGGCCTTTCACAGTTTCCCTGTTCTAAGGTAGTCACTGCCTGAAATTAGCACAGCCGCTTCAGCCTTTGTTTCTCTGATGTTCTCCTGGCACACAGTTTTCTCTTTTCAACTTAGCTGGATTTTATATCTAAAGCAAACTTCTTACAGACAGCATTACTTCTGTGTTTTACGTATGTGCTTTAAAATTTGTATTTAGATCAGTAATCACATTAATGGATTGCTGATAGAGAATTGGGTTAGTATTCGAGATGCCACTTCTATTTCGTTCATTGTTTTTCTTCCCTCCTGCCGTTCCTGATTTTCACTAACTTTTTGTATGATGTATGTAGGATTTTAAGTGTTTGATTTTTACCTAGCATCTTAGCATGTTGATTATATATTTTAGACATTGTGATTTATTGAGTCTGGAAAGCCTGTTTATCACTCACCCATTTCTATCCCAAATAAAACAATGTCACTTCCTACAAAGTACAGGAGCTTTATACTAAAATATTTCCAGCCAGTTACTCCCTCCTGCTCCTGATGACATCACCCATTCATAAACAAAACCACATTTCATCATTAGAATTATATAAATTAAAATAAAGGCAATAAAATCTTTATTTTCTCTTCTGCCTTTCATTCTTTATGTAGGCCCTTGTTTTGAGCTGTGTAGCTTCCCTCCTTTTTATTTTTATCCTTTATTAGAAATATTAAATTTTGTAAAGGATAGTGTTTCAATACATTTTAAGGGTTTCATACATGAAATTGTATTTACAGTATTTAAATCCCTCCATCTCCCTCCCAATTCCTCTAGTATCCTTTCCTCTCCCTCTCAAGTTCACCTGACATCTTTATTGTTATTACATGTATGTGTCTGTATGCATCTATAAATACAACCTGCTGAGCCCATTTTGTATAGCTCACATGTATATGTGTTTAGCGCTGACCACTGGGGACTGCTAAACCTATTGGAGGTTTGTACTTCTTACCCAGGGCAGGTCTGACAATGAGTTGCATTCTTATTCCTCTGAGAGTCGCCATTTCTCTCTCACCTTTTAAGGACAATTCTCCAGATGTATTATTCTGGATAACGCTCTTCTTTCTCTCCGCACAAGCACCTCACTCTTCTCTTCTGGCTGCCATGGCTTTTCGTGTAATTTGTGTCCTTAATTGTGTCTTATTTGCTCACTTTGCTTTTTCCTTATGAGTCCCCCTTTGAACTTGTTTTTAGCTTGAGTAGGAACTGCTGGGTGTAGACATTCTGGAATTTATCTGCTGGGCAATGAGCTTCTTGGATGTGTTAGTTAGTCACTAAATTCCGTTTAATTCTTGGCCATTGTTACTTCAGATATTTCTTTCCTTCCCATCTTTCCATTTCTCTAAGATATTTTGAAATCATCTCATACCTTTTTGATATAGTGTTCTATTTTTTAAAAATCATTTTTCTTTGTATTTTGCATGGGGAGTTTCTACTGAAATATCTTTGGTTAATATATTAACCTTTGGTTAATAACTGGTTCTCATAGTTGCTCTGAAGAGCCCATTGAAGCCCATTTCTCCATTTTCCATCTTTTATCTTGCTTCTGATTAATATTTTAATGCATCTCCACTTTGCTTATTTATCTGTCTGAGCTTGAGTTTGCTCAAATTTGCACTGGAACCCTTAACAAATTAATTAAAATTAAAATTATTTTAATTTCTCTGTCAAGTAATTCCCCAGTAAAACAAAACAAAACAAAACAACCTTTTTCTTTTTCATTTATTCTGTACTGAATTCACTTGTGAGTCATAGTTTTTGTTTCTTCTGGAAATTTTTTCTGTGTTAGCTCCTCTTCTGACTTAGGAACATTCTGTTTCTTTCCAATGAAGATAATTTCATTGTGACAGAAATAGTTTATTAACGTAGTCAAAATGGTGTCAGGATGGTGGCACTTTGCTTATCTTGATATTATCAATAACCAGAGATTCTGCGTGGAAATCCTTAACTTCTGCAAGATTCAATACATTTCCTGAGAACAGGTCACAAAAAGTTATTTTTTTTCCTTTTGGTTTTTTGTTACAGAGTTTGATGGTGGGGAGAGAATTCTTAGTGTGAATATGAAAATTTGGGTATGCATGATATTTTAGGGTTTTTTTCTTCCAGTAAACAGCAAGTCATTTCCATAGATCTCCTCAGGCTGCCATGGCCTATGCGGCTTCCAAGTCTTGCTTTGTCTTGTCTTCATATTTTCTGTTTCCTGTAGTGATGAGCAGCGGTCTATTGGGCACCATTCTGTAGTGATAAGCCGTGACGGGCCTGCTTTTCATTCCGCCCGGCTTGCGCATGGCTAGCTTTACACCTGAAATAACAACACACAAACTGTATTCATTTAAACACTGCCTGGCCCATTAGTTTCAGCTTCTTACTCACATCTTGATTAACCCATATCTAATAATCTGTGTAGCACCATGAAGTGGTGCCTTACCGGGAAGATTCTAGCGTATGTCCATCTTGGGCTGAAGCTTCATAGCGTCTGACCTGGTGGCTGGCTTCATGGTGACTGGCTCAGAGAGGAGAGGCATGGCAATTTGACTGAGCCATCTACCTTACTTCCTTCTTCCTGTTCTGTCTACTCCACCCACCTAAGGGATGGCCTATTAGATGGGCCAAGGCAGTTTCTTTATTAACAAATGAAATCAACACAAACAGAAGACTCTCCCACATCAGTTTTCTTTCCTCTTTAGTTATTAATTTCTTCCCTTGTTCTTTTAGCATGTCTCTCTCCTAAATTTTTGTTGAAAGTTAAAGCCAGCTTTGGGTGATGAGCACTGGAGCAGAGGCCTTTCACAGTGACTGGAGGTGGCTCTAGCTTGCTGCTGTCTCCTGTTCTGTAGCTTCCCATGTCAGGAGAGTCTAGTTTCTCTAGATTATTTTTCATTTTTCATTTTATCTTTTTCGCTTCCCTAAAGGTTTCTCCTTCAGGAAATTCTCACCCCACGTGATCTGCTGTTGTACCGCTACTGCAGAAGAGCTGTGGAGAATGGAAGACGCTGTGTGGCATCATGGCAAGAGGAGTCTCAGGCCTTTTCCTGGGCGAGCTGGGTATATATGGATCCATACAGCCGTCTGCTCCTTACCCATTGTGGATAAGAAGTTAGAGAGTGTTATTCTTGCTTATGAAAGCCCAGCCTTAGTTTGGGTTGTTGCTTTTCAGCTTTTCTTGATTTAAAGTATCCTGTCTATCTTTTGCCTCTGGGCTTTTATCTTTCTTTATTTCTGTACACCTTTCTTTACTAATTTATTTGGAAGCTGGATGGTAGGCGCCACAAAGAGTAAAGAGTAAAAGCAACCAACAACAGTGTCAAAGAACATACTTTTCCCCTCATAAACACACAAAAGAAGAGGTCAATGAACAGAAAGCTGTGGATAAGTCAAGGAAAAAGATTTCAGAGAGACCTTAAATGTGTATATCTGCAATTCCTAGGACCAGTATAAATGACTTTTTGCTATTTAAGCCACCCAGTCTATGATAGAGCTTTACAGTAACTCAAACAGACAAACACATCCTAAATTAATTTCATATTGGATAGCAAACAGTTAAGAAGTTTTGATATGTGAATACTTTACTTTTAGTTCAATAATTGCTGTAGTATTTAACACTAAATCTACACTTCTCCCTCAAAAAAAAAAAAAAAAGAAGTTAGAGAGTGCTGCTCAGGTAAGTCCCTTTCTCTCTAAGGAGAGGTCTTCTTCTTCTTCTTCTTCTTCTTCTTCTTCTTCTTCTTCTTCTTCTTCTTCTTCTTCTTCTTCTTCTTCTTCTTCTTCTTCTTCTTCTTCTTCTTCTTCTTCTTCTTCTTCTTCTTCTTCTTCCTTCTTCTCCTTCTTCCTTCTTCTCCTTCTCCTTCTTCCTTCTTCTCCTTTTCCTTCTTCCTTCTTCTCCTTCTCCTTCACCTTCTTCCTTCTTCTCCTTCTCCTCCTCCTCCTCCTCCTTCTCCTTCTCCTTCTTCTTGAGAGAAGTCCTTGGTTTAGAAAACCAAATTTAAAGTTACTGTCCAAAATTATTTTTTAAAATATCAGTTCATTATACCTAGCTTGTATGTCCCAACTTTTACTTTCCTTCCTCCCTTCCTCCCTGGCCTCACTGATTCTTTACTATCCCAGTAGAGAATGTTTTTCCATATTTCAACATGGATGCTTCCTCCACCACCCCACAGATATGAGGGGTCGGCCCCCAACGCCACCCCACAGCTAGGAGGGGTTCCTTCCTCTGCCAGCCCTGAAGCTAGGAGGGTTTCCTTCTTATCTCTTTGCTGTGAGAATCTGGTGGCATTCTTAAAAATAATACCCATAAGCGTGTAGTGACCCCACTAAAACTGAGTCTCCCAGAAGCTACTCACTCTCCAGAGAGCTCCCATTCAGCCTCCCCAGATTTCACCAACTTCCTTTTGAAATGTTTGTTCTAGTTTATGACTTCAGATATTTCTGCTGAAGGCAAGCCTGTCTTGGTTGTGGCTCTTTGTATTCATTTGGGAAGATTTAAGCTCAGAGAGTCTCAGAGGTACAGAATATTTCTATTTCAGAGTAATTTTTTTAGATCAGAAATTTGAACAAAAATTTAATGGCTGTAAATATATTTTGTTTTGAAAAACCAAGGTGGTGGCAGAGTAAATCAAAGTTGAAATCCAAGTCACCAACTCACTGAGAAAATCCTAATGACTCTTAGAACAAATGTCCACACCACCCAGCTGTCAAGGAACATGACATTTGAGTAACCGGCCATTTCTACAAGAAACTTTCAGTTTCAGCTCTATCTGAGCTATCCTTATTCCCAATGGCAGCCATATTATTGCCAGTGTGTTATGTTAGATAAAAATTTGTCTTTCCCTAAAAACTAAGGAGGTGACTACATCTAGTGTGTGCTGTGAAAACTCAAGACAGTAGAACAATTGTGCTTTATAAAAGGTAATTTCAGCCTGGTGGTGGTGGCTCACACCTTTAATCCCAGCACTCGGGAGGCAGGGGCAGGCAGAACTCTGTAAGTTCGAGGCCAGCCTGGTCTACAGAGTGAGTTCCAGGACAGCCAGGATCACACAAAGAAATTCTGTTTCAAAAAACCAAATGAATGAATGAATGAATGAATGAATAAATAATAAATAATAAAATAAAATTGCTGTCTGTAATATGTTCTCAAATGAGACAGGAAACAACTAGATATATAAGATAAAATGTAAACAAGAATTACATATTTTTTTAATACGTGACAGAGCGATGAGTCCATCAAATATGCCAGTGTTGTAGCTTTACTGCTCAGTTGGTGTCTGAGTAGCTAGGAACAGCCAGGGCCATCTCCAAGCGTGCTCCCTCTGGTTGAAGTGAGAACAGCTCTCCTACCCTGGTTACCATAGCTCGTGAATTCCCATCAGGCAGTTATAAAGCTGGAGGAAAAGCGTGGAATACAAAGGGACGCATTAGCATGTAGAGGCTGGCGCCTGCCCATCGGCACACGAAAGGTCACAGGGAAGATACTTGCAACGCGGAGCAGCAAGTTACAACCGGTCTCCAGATCTGTACCTGTCAGGTAGAGGTTGACACCTGTGACAGCTACATTCTTCTTTCCACATGTCTTGGACAAAATCAGATGTGCTCACAACAGCCTGGCAGCCAAGGGTCAAAGGCTTCAGCTTGCAGCATGGAGACACTCAGGTGTGCACCACGTAGGAGAGCCAGACAGCAGGAAGGAGGCTTCTTTAAGCCTTGTCAGAGGACTGGCCGGAGGAGTCAGGCATGGCGACACTTGGCATCCTTGGTGCTCAGCGCTCCTGTCCCTCCCTGATTTGGCCTCACAGGTAGGTGCCTGCTGCCTGTCGGAAGGCCAGCAAGCCTGTCTGTGTGCCCTCTTGATGCTCCTAGGGGTGTGAAGGCATTTGGGAGGGGTGAGAATAGGGGAGTTTCAGAGCAGAAAACCTGCAGTTTCCCTGCAGAGTTGGTACCAGAGATCTTCTGATAGATGAGATCGTTCCTTAGAGGTTAGGGGTGTTCAGAAAGGAGAGAGAACTTTGAGAGAAAACGATTTCTAGAATTCCTTAAACCAGATGATAGGTCTTGGTGAGCCCTTGGCACTGCGTTAGATGCCAAGAGCAAGATTGCTTTCGCAGAGCTACAGGCTGTTCCGGAAGGGTAGGAGGGTATCTTTGCCACTTTACGTGTGCAGTTACATGACTGATACCTAATCTCTAGAGGGCAGACGGGTTGTTTTCTGAGGCAAGCTTTGTAGGGACTCATGAACATTTTCTTGTGACCTTTTCTGGGGCCAAGGACAGGTTTGAGATGTTTGCAGGAGAGAGTGTGGTCTGAGGTTTCTGAAATGGAGATTTTGATGGCCCCATAGCAGAGAGCCAAAAGGTGCAGAGGTGCATCATAGTAGCTCGCCCCAAATCCCCAGGACAAGGGAGGATTCGTGGTATCACTATGTGATTATAAGGGTGTTGGACAGCGTGGCTGGTTTCTGTTTTAAATTTTGAGGATATAGTACATTTGATAAAGCAACTTACCTCTCCCCATTCTCTTTTAATTTTTATTTTCCTTCCTCCCTCCCTCCCTCCCTCCCTCCCTCCCTCCCTCCCTCCCTCCCTCCCTCCCTCCCTCTCTCCCTCCCTCTCTCTCTTCCTCTCTTGTTTTCTTTATTCTTCTTTTTACCCCTCACCACCCCATCCATTTTTCTCTTTTAGTTCAGTGTGAGGAAGCTCAGGACCCTGGATCTGTGGCCTCTCTGACTAAGGTCCCTTCATTAAAGCCTGCATGTGCCTTTGCTTTATTTCTGACCCATTCATTCTCTGGATTTCTAGAGTTTGGGTGGACCGTGTCTGTCCTGTCTGGAAGAATACTGATGAAAACACATGAATCAACAGAAGAGCTTCTTTGTTTGAAGATGGAGCCCAGGGCACAGGCTTTGAGAATCAGGCTAGAATCAAATATAAACTTTTGTAGAGCCAGAGGAAAAGATTAGAAAGCCTGAATTATGACGGCATAAAGAACGTGGCCTGGTAAGGCCTGACCTCGTGAAAATTAGTGGTCTATGACACTGGGAAGACTTTGACCGGTGGTTGGGGCTGCCACTTCATACGTGAACTTTATTGGGCCACTGGTCTCACCTTGGCCTGAGTTTCCTCACCGGTAAGATGAGAAGGCCCGTGTGCACAAGGCCGTTACTCACATTAAATCAACCATGTGCTCAGCACCCGAGCCGTTGCCTTTTCACTCCGCAGCCCTTTGTGTGAGGCTGGGATAAATGTGTTGTAAATGCCCCTGGTTTTCAAATCTCTGGGAAGACATGGACGCTCATGCCTTCTTTGGAAACAATTCTGGCACCCCGGGGACTTGTCCGGAAATTCTGCTCGTGTTCGAGCCTGTTTAAGGGGCTTTCACTTTCATCTTCAGAAGCCAAATGCCAGTGGCTGCTTTTAATGAAACCAAATCCTTCTTCAGTCTGTGTGATTTGGGGATTTGCTTCCCCAGCCTGGGCAGAGATCGGATACATTCTGTTTTCTTTATTTTCCAAGTGACCCCAGAACACTTTGTGATTCTAAAACTGACCTATTGGGAGGAACCAAATAAACTCCTCAGCCGCAGCCTTTTCCCTGAACGTCCCCGGGAATGATCTGACTGTACACACCTATCATCGCGTTTTCTGGCTTCTGAGCAGTACTGGCTAACACAGTCACACTCCACTATATTCTGGGAAGGCCCTGCATTGTGTCCTTGACATGTAAAATCCTCTTTGTCACAAGTGGTTCAGGAGCCCATATGGAAGAAATAGGTGAAATCACAGAAAAAAACAAAACCAAACATTTTCAAACAATACAATCACCCTTTGGCTCCCAGGGACCACATACCCTGTTTTTGTTTTTGACCGAAGCCTGATAACTACCTCTCTAGAACAGAGCAGCAGGTTAGCACAAGAATTGCTTGGTTTGGCATTTTTCTCTGGAATTATTTTGGAGCAGGAGGAGACACAGTGACTATCAATGCTTCTCTTTGCCTCCCTGCTCTTGTTTTTGGACTTCTGTGATTAAAAGGTGTCCAGTCGGCCTTGTGGGGGTCTTCTGCATTCCAGTTTGGCATAGGTCATCTGCGTTCTACTTTCTTTATGTAGAACTGGGACTTGGTCTCTACTTTGTGTGAGGACGTTTTTCGTCTACCACAGCGCGGTTAGTAAAGGAGCTAGCAGGAGAGGTGTGTGACTTTAGATCGAAGTCTCTGTGGCTTATTCCCTTGTTCATGCGATGAGAATAGTGGATATATCTGCTTCCGAAGACTGTCCTCAAGACTGATTGCAAAAGTGCACATGAGGAGAACACAGCACACAGCTGCCAGAGTGATAGCACGCGGGGCATGGCCTGTGCCACTGCTATACCTGCCGGTGTGTCAGGTGAACAGGTCATCAGTGGCCAGACTGTTTCATCCAGGGTAGGTTAACAGTGGCTAATCCAACAGCTTAAAAATTGACAAGACCCAAAACATTCTGTTTTCTCTGTGCTCCAAAGTGGTTTTAACTGTGGCCACATCTCTTGACGGGAAAATGCCTTCCAACCTCTTCTACACACCAGATGCTGGGTCGATCCTCCAGGCTCTAATCTTCCCACTGTGCCTTCTTCAGAACCTTCCACAGTTCCCCGAGGCTGGTTCCATCGCTGTTGGTCCTCGGCACCAAGGCCAGACCTCCGTGCTAAACATCACAGTGTCTACTGCATTTGCATCTCACGGACCCACACAGTCTCAGTTCAAGCAAAGCCTCTTCAACAAAGCTTCCCAAATGGCACCAGCTCACCAGGGCCTCTCCTTTCCTTCAACCACCATGGCCTCCAGCTTCATTAGTGTGGTGCTGTCTGAGCTCGCTGCAGATTCATGAGAGGAAATGGCCCAAGCGTCTCCAGCCATGTGCAGCCACCCAACCCCATTTGTCTTCTCTACTCAAGCTTTCTCCGCCACATCCTTTACCTATCCCCTCTTTCTTCCTAGCAGCCTGGACTCAGGAAAAGTCGCCTGTGTCCCTCTGCTCTGCCTGCTTTCCTCTAGCAGAAACGACTTGTTGCCCAGTGAAAGGGAAGGTCACAAGGCTCTGAGCCTGGCTCTTTGCTCCACCCCTCAGCTCACTGGTCTTCCTATGAACTATGTCGTATCTGTGGGTCATTTTTCTTAGTATATTCAAGAATTCTCTTGGGTATTACTTAGTACTTAAAATAATATTGGTTGCTTGAGGTTACTCTTCCAATTTCTCGGCTTGCTTTGTTGGCAATTCAAGAAAAAAAAATCTGTGTATATTGACTGTTTATGTCTCTACATTTCTTTTGCCCTCCACCTACCTCAACTGGATTTCAAGCTATTAAATCCATACTGCTCCTTCCAAATTTACTGCTCATCTCTATCATTCCTCTGCCCTCATCCCACTTACTCCTGCCTTGTGTTCCAGACGTTGGTCAGATCTTTCTTTTGAACACCTTCATCTCTAGGCTTCCATGACACCTCATCCTCCAGGTTTTTCTTTCCTCACAACTATAGCCTACTTTTCCTGAAAATCTTTGCTGGTTCTTCTTTCTCTGTTAATGTATTAGTCAGGGTTTTTCAGACTTCAGAGAAAATTATATACATGTATATATATGTATATATACACACACACACATATATATGTATATATACACACACACGTGTGTTTAGATATATATTTGTGTATACATGTATACATACATACATATATATATATATATATATATATTACCATTCTTGTAATGGTAGTAAATCACACAAGTATCTTCAGCAGTGTGCAGCCATCCACCTCCATATATTAATGAGAAAGGTTGAATTAGGGAAAAAATACAGAAGCTGAGTTGCTCCTACCTGAAAGCTGGAGATCCAGGGATATCCATTGCAGGCTTCAGTTTAAATACAAAGACCAGAAAAATGGGGGAGTTGATAGTTTAACTTTCAGTCTGAGGCCAAGACATCAAGACCTTACTGACCACCTGTGCAGCTTCCTTGGTTTGCAGATCAGAGAACTTATCAATCTGACATCAAAGGGCAGGGGAAGGTACATGCTTCAGCTGCTAGACAGAGAATTAACCTTTCATCTACCTTTTTGTTCCATCCAGGCCAATAGCTACTTGGATGATGCCCTCCCCAAATAGGTGAATGGATTTTCCTCATTCAGGCCATTGAGTCAGATGTCAGTCTCTTCTAGAAACGTCCTTCCAGATATGCATGCCCCCAAACCTGCTCTACCAGACTTCTGGGTGTCCCTTCATGAGTCAGTTAACATGTAAAGTTAATTACCACAGATGGAATATTAGCATATTTTTTTAGCCAAAGTTTTATTGCTGTGAGGAGACACCATGACCATGGCAACTCTTAGAAAAGAAAACATTTAATTGGGACTTGATTCCAGTTTCAGAGCTTTAGTCCATTGTCATCATGGCAAGGAGCATGGTGTCATGCAGGCAGACATGGTTCTGGAGAGGTAGCTGAGAGTTCTACATCTGGATCAACAGGCAGCAGGAAGAGAGAGACACTGGGCTTGGCTTGAACATTTAAACCCCAAAGCCTGCCCCCAGTGACACACTTCCTCCAACAAGGCCACACCTCCTAATCCTTGTCAAGTAGTGCCACCCTCTAAGGACCACACATTCAAATCTATGAGCCTGTGGAAACATTCTTATTCAAACCACCACACCCGTAGCAGAGTTGCTTCCCTCTCAGTCTGCACATTCATTCTGGTGATCCTATTCAGGCAAAGAGATGTAGCAGCATGGCCCGATGACTTAAAGGTTTCTTCCCATTGCTCTCAAGCCCCCTTTTAATACAGACTCTTCTATGCAACAAGCCATTTGGCATTCCTGGGTGGCTAATGGGGCCTCCAACCTCACTGCAGACCTACCTTGGTGGCCAAGCTGTACAGGCTCAGTGCTCTTCATTCTCACTCCTCCCTGCTGTTATCTTCCTTGTATACTGCAGGAGTAGCCACCTAGTGGATCTCTCTACTTCTTCACTTCCACACAACCTCCATTAGTAAGATGTAAATTAGGTCATGTGATCTCCTTGGTCCAAACTCTCATCCGTCTACCTTTCATGTCCTTTTGTCCAGCTGAACCTCTACCTCCCTCCACCCGCCTGCTGTGATTCCCTAGGATCCCCATTTGGCCCCTCTTGGCCTGCTTGTGCGCCCTTGTGCTTGTCCTTCATATACTTCACTCTGAGGTCTTCACAGTTTCTGTGTCTTTTCTGGAAAATGTCCTTCTAGACTTGTCTCCTTGTGTACATGCCATTGGCTTCAGTGCCATTGTTCCCCTCTTTGAGAAGGGAGGCCATTTGTCATCATACCATCATTTGATTTTCCTCATTTATGGATCACTCCCTGATGTTCCTTCTTGTTTGTTGTTATTTTCTTGTCCAGGGTCTTTCAGTTCCTCCAAAGAGTGCACCTTCATGCTCTGTACCACAGTATTCACTTTCTCCGGCATACAAAAGGTGCTCAATGCATGTTTAAATAAATACATCCACACTATGTAGTGAACTCTGGTTTTGCCTATCTCCATCTCCCTGAGCTAGAGATAAACTTTTAAGATAAACTGGAGTAAGGATGTGGGAAGTCTCAAATAGGTAGATGGCTTGCCAAGATATGAGTTTGAGGGGCTCATATGTTAGCATATCCACAACTGGAGTGCTTTATAAGAAAGGACTTGACAGAGTCAGGGACCTTGGGATAGAAAAGCCCTGAAGCAGAGGCTGCCCTGACCTCTTGTTCTTGAACTCCCAGCTTACACTGGCACTGATAAGATATTGCTGTTGTGAGATCAGAGAGCTAGCCAGATGTGATGTAATGTTCTGTTATAATCCTCATGATCACACAGCCCTATCTTCTGTCCTTCCTGTGGGCAGGCTTCCCCTTTGCATTGTCCCTGTGAGGTTGGTGTGTATCTTCTGGATGACTGATTTGTTCTTTGGGTATAGACAAAGCTAGATTTCTGAACCTTTGTGATAGATCTTTGGCATATTCACTAGGGAATAAAGACCATTTGAGAAACTCTTAAGAAATAATAGTCTTCCAATTCCTGTGAGGAACTACATTTTTTCATTATTTCTACATTTGATAACCACTAAACTCACTCATTCACTTAGCAGATTTTGAGCCCTACTAAGTGCTAATTCCTTTTTAGGTCCTGGGATCCAGCTACAAACTCTGACAAGGTCTTTCTTACTCTGGAACATAAAGTCCAGAGGAAGACTTTATATGCATACATGAAGGAGTTAGGGAATGTGACTTTTTCAAAAAGTGCTAATGGGCATGGAACAATGAGCCAAGCCCTGTGATGGGGATCAGGAGAGGGACAACATTAGCTTTGTGAGTAAGGGAAGGCCTCGTTGAAGAGGTCAGTTTGGGCTTAACTTTGAATGGAAGAATAGGAAAGAGGCTATGAGTAAGCCATAGGGAGGAGATTTACCTCTCTTTCTCTGAATGAAAATGACACATTTTTGAAGAGTGGGTAGATAGGAGTCATACCCATAACAACACTGTCTAAGACCAGAGTTGAGTTGTTGCTGGTCATGGAATGAATTTTACCTTTATTTGATGAACTCCTAATCCCAGCAATTGTATTTTGAAATATGGTCTTCAAGGAGGCAGAGTGAAATGGTGTCATTAGGATAAGTCCTGACCCAAAAGACTGGTGTCCCCGGAGAAGATATTAGGGCACAGACTTACACAGAGTCGGGGTTCATGTGAGGACAAGGGACAATATGTCTGTTCAAAAATGAAACAAAAAAAGCCTCAGAGGAATCTGCTGTAGGTGGACATGATTGAGTAGTCCTACACGAGCTCAGAATTGGGTGTAGTAAAGGGTTCTTTATTTAGGGGTAGACTCAGAGATCACAGGAAAAACATCCAGCAATGGAAAGAGAGAGAGAGAGAGAGAGAGAGAGAGAGAGAGAGAGAGAGAGAGAGAGAGAGAGAGAGAGCAAGTGCAAGCTTTACAACTGCATTTATAGTATAAGAGATCACACCCAAGTGGGCTTGTCTCTTAAAGACCATTGGCTGAAGGAGTTCCCACAGCAAACTACCTTTACCAAAAACTTTTTGATCGTTATCCATCCTGTTTTAGAATGGTGAGGAAATAGCTTTCTGTTGTTTAAGCCACCCAGACTGTGGTATTTTGTTATAGTAGCCTCCGATGGTTAATTTCACTGTCAACTGGAGTTTAGAATCACCTCAGAAACACACTTCTAGACATGAGTGGGAAGGAATTTCTAGACAGATCAGGGAGGACTGACTCTGAATGTGAGCAGCACCAGCCCATGGTCTGATGTCCCAAACTAAACAAACAGGAGAAAGAGCCCTCAGCGTCAGCATTCCTTCTGTCAGCTTCCTGATTACAGATGGAATGTGACACTTCCCTATGCTCCCACGGCCAGGTACGTCCTTCCTACCCTGAGCCATCACAAACCCTCCCTCCTCCAATTTCCTTTGTCAGCAATGAGGAAAAACAGCTAATACTTAAATTAGCAAATTAAAACATTTTCAAAAGCAGAGATTATTTTCGACAGAGGCAGTCTCGGAGAATCCAAACCAATGGCCATCACAAGCCATGGTATATCATTCTGTCTGACCTGCGATACTTCAGCCTTCTCTTTCTCAAGCAGCTGTGAGTTGCGAACTGTTGGCATCGAGTGTCTGAGGCAGCTGCCACTTTTGCTCCCCAGTGTCCTTCCCAGGATTTGAACCCCTGACCTCCTTATTTTAAGTGAGTCAGGTCACCGACAAGCACTTTTCTTCACACGCTCAGACTGCCGGTATATAATTAGCTGTGAGTTACAGAGTAATGATGACGGGGATGTGAGGAGCTCAAGGGCCTTTGGAGTCTGAGGCCTATAAAAGTATAACTTGTTATTATTATCCTCATTACTATAATCAGGTACAGGGACAGATACCTGGATACAGTTTTTTTTTTTCACTAAAGCAATAACACTTGATCACAAAAGTATCTATAAATCTTTATTTTTCTCATTTTAGAAATCTGTTGATGGAGTGTTATCATGATAATTAAAGAAATCTTACAAATTCAGGCGTGACCTGCATGGAGAACAGCTGCCTTTTTCTTTTAACTGTCCTCGTTCTTGCTGGTGCTTTTAAATGCTTACAAGGC
Source organism: Arvicola amphibius (assembly GCF_903992535.2). Lineage (NCBI taxonomy): Eukaryota > Metazoa > Chordata > Mammalia > Rodentia > Cricetidae > Arvicola > Arvicola amphibius. The sequence goes on from NC_052047.1 coordinate 86,546,285, forward strand.
CTGGGTTTTTTTTTTTTTGCACTTTGTGTTGGAGACAGAACACTGGAGACATCTGCTTTGGAAAAAGGAAATCATCTATAAAATATAATCTGCCTCTAATAGTGCGCCTACGGACAGTGAGCAACTTCCAGAAGAGGTATCGTGGACTCTGCCCTCTGTACCTGGAGAGCTGGCTGTATGAATAAGGCAAGTTTTATTGCTTAGAAAATGCAGTAAAATTCAAAGCCAATTTGAAGGGCGTGTGCAAGCAAGCAGGTAGGGCAGATGTTGTAAGTAGCCATGAAACTGGCTAAGGCTGTACCACTCAGGTAAGGATGCCACCTGAGACAATGGGCCTTTGTCTTCCCTGCCCTTGGTTTCTTTTGTTTTTCTTTCTTTCCTACCCTTCCTTCTCTTTCTATTGTCTTTTCTTTCATTCTAGTTGAGTTGTAAGGGTGTAAGAGATGCTAGAGGTAAAATCTGTCTGTCACTATCCTTCAACCTGGATTCCCTCTCCCAGGACAAGGAAATAGTGGATGGGCTGATGTGTGGAACAATCCTTACTTCTTTCTTTTATCTCTCTAGTCCTATTGAGTTTTGCCCACAAGCCAAAGAAGGAACAGAATAAAGCAGATTTCAGAGGGATCCTTCACAGCTTAAAGTAAATTCTGAGGAAATATGGTAATTCTGAGAAGCCTTAATTAATATCTGACTAGTGGATTCAGTACCAGGGGATTCGTGGAGAGGGTGAACCAGAAAGAAAACTGTTTTGTCAAAAAGACCAGAGGGCTGTAAGTTAGTGCAGAGATGGAAGGGATGCAGAGAGAGAGAGAGAGAGAGAGAGAGAGAGAGAGAGAGAGAGAGAGAGAGAGAGAGAGAGAGGCACAGAGAGACAGAGAGACAGACAGACAGAGAAAGAAGGAGAGGGCCAGGAGAGACTTGTGGCTCGGCAAACAGCAGGGCACATGGAATACATCAACTGCTTAGATTTATTCAAAGGCCTTTTCTTCCTGTGACCTTCAGCATTCTTTTCTCTGAGGCAGGTTCAACCTGCAGACTATGTCTGCATAGGCAACACATCAACAAAAACAATCACTTGTCCCACCCTAGCATTATCGCCTCAAACTAAACCAGAAAATCTGAGACAGTTGAAAACTGAAAAAAGGACTGAAACCGAACCTGGAAACCAACTAAGCAAGTTAGCTGGTTGAGAGAATAACCTTCCAATTCATTATCTGACGTTATACTGAACACAAGGGTCCAAATGTTTGAAGTTCCAATTTTGCCCCACTGGCAACAAATGTGCTGGTAGACAGAGATAAACATCATAGCCCACAGGTGTGCCTAGGTGACTTGTCCCCAGACTGATTCTTTTACCTTTGGCCTGTGACACTCTCCATCTATTAGTACTACCCTCTGCCTTTCACCTCCTTTTTTCTGCTCCTTATACTACTATGCATCACCTACTTGAATTGACTTGTGTCTACCCCATAGTCCTCTTCTTGTCTTGCTTATCTAGGTCAGTGTTCTTGTTTATGCTGTTTGCTTTGTTGAAAGTAACAGTGTACCCATAAGTATTCCTAACCATCCATCATCTATTCATTCATCCACCATCCATCCATCCATCCATCCATCCATCCATCCATCCATCCATCCATCCATCCATCCATGCATTCACCCATTTGTCTGTTCATGTGTTCATCTGTCCATCCATCCATCCATCCATCCATCCATCCATCCATCTATCCATCCACTTATTCATCATCCATCCACCCACCCATCTCTCCATCCTTCCACACATCCACCCATCTATTATCCATCATCCATCCATCCATCCATCCATCCATCCATCCAGCCAGCCATCTTCTCAGAAGGGGTAGAGTGGGGATAGAACTTACCTACCACCAAAACGAGTAGATAAATTCTGTGCTGATGTGGCCTGGATCTCACTGTATTCTGTTCCTGTCTTTCAACCCAACTAGAAGCCTTCCTGACACTCTGGGCCACCACACAGTGCCTTGGGTTCTAACTCCATCTGGCAAGATTGAAATGTCTTAAAGGATTAGATCATAAAGTTTCTGACCCTGCCATGGCCACTGCCTGGGCTTCAGCTTCTGCTGCTGGTCATTGTCCATTTTGGGATATTTGATCACCCCGTGACACCCTGAGATTGTGTTAATAAAGTTAATCTTGAGTCAGGGGACAGAGCTAGCAACTAGCTGACTGAATCAGCTATGGAGAAGCCAGGAAAACAGATAGAAAAGATACACAGAAAGGAGTAGGGAAGGACCTAGAGATTTCATGGGCTCTTCAATCTGGAATGAATGGAGAGAGGTGTTTGCTGGGTCTCTAAAAAAAAAGGGGAAGGTCATCTGGTTGCTCCTTCTCTGCTTCTTTGATCTGTAATACTCTCACTCCAATATCTGACTCCTGAGTCTTTATTGGTATTAGAACAACTTAGATAAACACAACAACTGTCCTTCTGAAGATGCCTTCTCCTTTCCTGCTTCCCTTGGCCATAACTGTTGCCTCAAATGTAGCTTTCTTGTTTACCAAGGCCACACTAAAGGGGCACATACAGAAGAGGAACTCAAGGTTTGGGCCCTAAGAGCAAGCAGAGTTATTGGGCTTTCATTCCTAGCTCTTTTGCTCCCCAGAAACCAGGCCCAAGTCCACAGGGTATAGGGACACCACCCAGCTTGGTGATCCTTCCTCCAATTAAACCCTGTTTGACCAATTCTGTCTCTCCCAGGAGATGCTCTTACCTAGGAAGTTTCTTCTCGGTCTGCTTATCAGGCCTCCCTGAGCATCTGGTTCCTAGCTGTGGCTGCTGCCTAGGCCCAGTTTAGACCCCCAGGCTTCTTTGGTTATGTCCCAAGTAGCACAGGGCAGGGGTAGTGTAGAAACATTTCTGGAAAGAGTGAAGGAAAATGTTTAAGACAATGGAAAGATAAGGTTTAGAAGCCTGGATCTCGTAGGTAGTCACAGGAGGAGATGCCTGTAACTCCAACACTTGTGGGGTACATGCAGGAGGGAAGTCATCCATAGCTTCATAGCAAGTTAGAACCAAACTGGACTACATGAGACCCTGTCGTACATAAACAGAAAAACAAAACTGAGTAGAAGAAGCATGACTTTCTAGATGGTGAGTTGGGGAATCAACATGTACAGAAGAGCACCTATGACAAGGTGCAGAGCCCTAGAGGAGCCTAAGACCGACCAGCTTTTGGACATGGGGCACAGGCTGTATGTTCAGAGAGGAAAGAAAACTCCGGTGGCAGATCAGACTGCACCAGGCTGGAAAGGCTCTCACTGCTCCTGTAAAGCATTTGGACTGTGTTCAGGAGTAGGGGTTGGAAGGTAGAGCAAATGATTCCTCCATAATTTTTGGATTTAAAATTCCTGATTTTGTGCCATGATCCAGGTTTTTATCTCACTTGTGAACTCATTCTTGGTGCAGGTAACTTTTCTTAACTATGGTTCTTTCAATGGGTTTACTTTTCAAAAAATAATTTTAATATTCCAATAAGAATAACCTATGGTGGAAAAAAGACTTTGCTTAAATGAACTGCCGTGTTACTGATTCCACTCGGTTTCTCAGCAGTGGAAGGAGATGCTATTCTAATTATTGGATTAAAAATCTTTATGGGAAGAAGTGATCAACGTCAAAATACTAGCCACGGGTGGTAATGACGTCACATGGCAGTTTCTAAGCCTCTCCAAGTGGCATGATAAAGACTTTGCAATCTCATCTGGAGTGGGACCCACTTCTGACTGCTCTGTGTTTCCAAACAGAAGGGAGGTAAATGGTTTAGTCAAGAGGTGTAATTCAGTAACCATCACTTGTTGGATATTTTATCTACTCGTTAATGGTGATCAGAGATGCTCTTAAGGGTAGGTGGTAGCACTTTATTGTCTGTGATCTTAGAGAAGCTACTTATCTCTCTCAGTGCTCCTAACTGTGAAATGGACATCATAATTTCTAGCACATAGATCTGATGGGAAAATTTAATTGGATTGTCTGTGAGCAATAATGTTTGGTACATAGTAAGTACAGATTAAAAATTCAAAAGTACAAACAGAGTTGTAAAATACTACAGGAGCCATAGAACTGAAAACACTCATAGGCCTGTTTCTAAAAGATACACCAGCACCATCACCACCACCACTATCATCATCATCACCATCAGCATGACCATCATTCCCACCATCATCACCATTCCCACCACCACCACCACCACCACCATCATCACCACCACCAAAAGACACACATAAGCATGCACACACATACACACACTACCACCACCACCACCACCACTACCATCACTGACACCCACACCAATACCACCATCACCACCATCACCACCATCACCACCACCACCACCACCACCACCACCATCACCACCACCACCATCACCACCACCACCATCACCACTACCACCACCACCATCACCACTACCACCACCATCACCACCACCACCAATACCACTATCACCACCACCACCACCATTATCATCACCATCAGCATGACCATCATTACCACCACCACCACCACCACCACCACCACCAGCACAACCATCACCACCAGTGCCATCATTACCAGCACCAACACCACCATCATCCCCACCATCCCCACCATCTCCACCACCACTACCACCATTACCACTACCACCATTAAAGGACACACATAAGCACGCACACACAAACACACAACACCACCACTACCACCACCACCACCAAATGACAACTCTACCTGTGTCTGTAAAACAGAACAGTCTAGATAATTATGATTTACTCAGCTTGACATTATTTCCATTTGTTACACAGAGAAATTTCTTCTTCTGGCCTTCCCTTTAGTACAAAGCATCTCATCAGACCCACCACACGGGTGAGTCAAACTCAGCGGGTCTTCAGTGCCATCCCAGGACAGGAGCACTCCTGTCTTCTTTCTGAGAAGGCTGACCTGGAGTGAAGAACTCAGAGGCCATGCTGGTTATGCCAGCGGAGCTGTTCAAGGCGTACCATGAAGCACCAGTTGCTTTCCGTAGGAGGGCTCTTCTTTGAACACTGACAACTGGACCTCCTCTGTGAACTCATTGGTCTTGGTAAAATAAAACTGAGGTAGGGCCTTGGGATTCCCCATGAGACTAGTGGTAGTGGGGGTTCATAACTTCACTGTCCAGAATCCCATCTGCGTCCCCTTGCCCTTTCTAAGGAACAGCAGGGCCTGAAGGAAGTCGTACTGAGTTCTGAAGTCTGGGAATCAAGGTTCAGGAAGTCCTTGTCTATTCTGGAACTTGCTCTCAGCAGTAGTTTCTGCTCCTCTGGTGGTTCCAGACCCTCAAGGGACCAAGGGTCCAAGACAAGCTGAATTAAACTGACATGCCTGGAAGTCATTTTCCCTCATTGAGGGACTGCAGCCACCTTAAGACCATTCCACAAAATCCATTATGAAGATTCCGTGTTATTTAAGGTGAGTGCTGGAGATGAAAACGTGCGATCGGGTGTTAGGCTCTGACACTGCTGTTCCAGAGCCTGGCAGCAGGAAACAGTCTCACGGGAACAACCAGCATTGACTATGCTTGCTAGCAATGCATGTGAATATTTTTGTGCAGGAATGCCTGCTTCTCGGAAAGGCCATAACGTTACCTGAAGGACTTTTTTACATGACCGACGGGAACTTATGACACATGAGCTACAGCTGACTGTGAGGGAGGAGGCCTGGGAACCCTGAAGGCAGCACCTGGTGCGCTGGCAAGCCCAGGATTTCCCCATTGTGAACCGACCTCATAAAGCCGGTGCCTGCCTGCCTGCTTGCTTGCTCACCGTGCGGGTGGAGAAAGCTTCCTGAGGACACGGAGTCACCTCTGGAAGCTGAAGCTGCCAAGGAGCATGGGTTGTGCAGCGTCCGCATTAACTCCTTGAGATCTTGCAGCGGACAGGCAAGCAGCCGGCACATCTGAGGGTCAGGTTCTGTGCCTGCTCGGGGAAGGGATCTTTCCAGGCCTCAGTTTCCTGTCTCCGGGCCGGACAATTCGTGAACGGTTGGGAATGGTCACATTCTCTGGTGGATGCATGCTAAGGTCACCCTTGAGGATTAGTGCGGGGGTGGGAGAAAGGAGAGGGATTCATGAACCGGCTTCAGGTTCTCTGGTCTGGGCTGATGTTCCAGCCAATTCCTTTCCTGCGGACTCTTCCATGGGTACTTAGAGGCTCTTGACTCCGGGGGTATAGATGGGTCCTGAGACAGTTGATGTCATTTCTTTGAGTGACTGTGTTTCTTGAACCCAGTTCTTCCCGGATCTAGTCACACAGAACCCCTGGTGGCCTGGGTTGAACCAGGCAAGAGCCCGGTCAGGTCCGGCTCCCAAGGCAGACAGCACTCTGACCTGTACTTTGTCATTCTCAGTGGAAGCAACAGCACAGTCTGTTGGTGTTCTAGATTCTCTGATGGGACCTACTGTGTTCTCAGAGCCAAGAGGACTTGAGTTTGTTCTTCAAACCATCACACTAAAGTGCCACCTCCACACGCGAAACACTGCCACCTCCACACTGCCGCCTCCTCACGGGACAACACTGCCTCAACATCAGGGTTTGTATTGGACCATCGTTTTTTCCTCTAAAGAAATACACACACACACACACACACACACACACACACACACACACACACACATATTTAGGTTTCTCAAGACAGGGTTTCTCTGTAGCTTTGGAGCCTGTCCTGGAACTAGCTCTGTAGATCAGGCAGGCCACAAACTCACACAGATCTGCCTGCCTTTGTGTCCCGAGTGCTGGGATTAAAGGTGTGCACCACTACCGCTGGCTTAAAGAAATATTCTTACAAAGAATTTTTGCTCTGGGTTCTCCAGGTGGGCACAAGAGTTGCGCAACTGGGTGTGGTTCATTTCCTTTGTGAACTTTGCATTGGTTCTTTAGTTCCTCAGTTTACATTTTTGTAGCCACGGTATGTTGGGGTTCGAGTACAAGGTTAGTATCATATATGTGCACATACATACTATATGCATAAAATTGTGATTGCTGCATATATGACTAAGTGCTGATTATGAAGAGTTATATAAATGTCTGTAATTTATAGAACAAACCCAGGATTTTAAATTTCTGGCTTTTCTTAGATAGTTTTCCCTTGTTTTACTATCTTTTTGTTTTGTTTTGTTTTTGTTTTTGTTTTGTTTTTTCAAGACAGGGCTTCTCTGTGTAACAGCCCTGGCTGTCCTGGAACTAGCTCTGTAGACCATGCTGGCCTCGAACTCACAGAGATCTGCCTGTCTCTGCCTCCCGAGTGCTGGGACTGAAGGCATGCGCCACCACTGCCCGGCTTCTATTATTTTTATCTTCATTCTATCCCTCATGTTGCACAAGTTCTTCTGACAACCTTGGATGCTAATCACCCATTTCTGCCATTTCCAGGATGTTTTCCCATTGTTCCTTGCCATTGGCTCATGTTCTACCCTGAAATGAGGTGATATTTGGGGCACTGTGGTCCCAGTCTTTATAGAGAGCTGATGCTGAGGACTCTTTTTCATCCTCCAGTGTTTCCTTGCAGTAAGGGGCCCCATGAGTCTGTAGGTGGATATCTTAGCCTACTTGTCCCTGCTTCATTCGTGTCCTGTGCCACCTGTATCCCTTGGCCACCTCTGGCCCAGGGGTGTGCATTATAAGGGGCACAATCTGTCTTCATGTGAAGAAGGAGACTGTGAACAAGCTTCATAGCCTGGGGCAGGGCATTTGGGGATCCCGGGTGCATGAGGGGAAGGACAACTTGGTGGAGTTTGAGTGTGGATTGCTAAGCATGGGCCCTGGTGTTTGAAGTCTCACATGGACGTGTGTGTGTGTGTGTGTGTGTGTGTGTGTGTGTACACCTCGTGCCTGTGGAGGTCAGAAGACATGTCAGATCTACTGGAACTGGAGGTACAGAGAACTGTGAGCTACAATGTGTGGGTCTTCTGCAAGAGAACAAGTGCTTTTAACCACTGAGCCATCATCTCTAGACCAGGCTTTATTATTTATTGGTAGAGTTGTTTCGTGAGGTGAGTTGAGCTCGTGGGTAATCATGTGACAGTAGGACAGTCTTCTCCACACTTGTTTCAGCCACTTGCTCATAAGAACCAAGCTCTGGATCTATCTATCTATCTATCTATCTATCTATCTATCTATCTATCTATCATAAATATATATATTATAAAACACACACACACACATATATGTATGTATCACTAAGCAAAGATTCAGGAAGGGAGATCAATAATGTTTTTAAATGGTCAGAAGCCCGGAATGATATTAATTATGTCAGTGTCTTGACTATAGAGTCTTGTCACCTTCTAAACTTGCCTTATATGACATGTCCACAGATGTCTTCTCTCTAGAAGTGCCTGAGCCATTCATTTCTCCCTCTCCTTCCCCCTAACATTTTTCTCCTCACCTCACTTTCCATTGAAGTTGTAATTGTTAAATGATAATTTTGATTTAATAAACACATTTACATGTTGGCATCAGTCAAGGATGAATGGGTGCGAGTGGCCCAGGGTCTGCTGTCAGCTCTGCGTACCACTTGCCAGAAGGATGTGTCTCCTGGCAGCAGCGCAAGAGTTCTGAGGGGTGAGGAACTGTGTCCCTCCTAATTGCTGCGCTATCTGTTAGCAGTGTGGAGACCCAGGCAGACAGACAAATGCTAAGTACTGACCTGCCTAGTGCTTTCCCTGTGTAGTTGGTAGAAGCAGCAAGGCAGGTAACCACGCTTAGCATGCTAGATGTTTCTTAAAGATCACATGGCATAGCAATCCTTGGGTGGTAGAATAAGTATCTGAAGTCTACAGTGAACGTGCTTTCTCAAAGTCATTAAAATATAGTCAATTCTGTATTCGTTTTAAAAAATAAATCTTTCCTGAGGGCTGGAGAGATGACTTGCAGGTTAAGAGCACTGGCTGTTCTTCCAGAGGACCCAGGTTCAATTCCCAGAACAAACATGGCAGCTCACAACTGTCTGCAACTCCAGTTCCAAGGAATCTGATACCGTTACACTAGTGCACATAAAATAAAAGTTAAAAAAAACCTTTTCCATTGTTTGATAGTGCTACTTCTTCTCCAATGTTCTAATTTGCCTTCATATAATCCATTCTCTTTCTCTCTCCCCAAACAACATCTTCCTTTTCTTTTTATAAAGAGGAAATGTTGTGCAGTAATATTACTAGTCAACTTGTTTAAAAGGATTAAGATAATAAGAAAGTAAAAAAAAGCAGGCATAAAAGTAAAAGAAATGTATCATGTTAAAGCTTTTTAATAAACTTTATGAGTTCTCATAGATATTGTAGTTAAAATAAACTCTAAAGGAAGAGAAACGTCTCAAGAAGAAATGTTTACCACAGGCTGTGATAACGTCAGTCCCTACACAGAAGCATCTATTGGCTGGATGTTTCTGAGATGTACCTTGGGGTGTCCATTGATGTGAGCTCTGAGCTTTTACTTCAGAGTCTGACCACAAAACCAGCCTCAGCCAGACTCTGGCCCCTGGCCTCATGTCCTTTGATGCTGTTCCTGACCCATTAAATTTTCTTGGCATATTGTGAGCCTCTTAGGAAGAAGCTGATCTGGCAAACCAGCAAGGCCCTTTTCCATCCTGGCTTCTTTGTCTTCCTCTCCCTCGGTCCTGGGGCCAAGGTCAGGGAATGAGACATTGCTTGTCATTGTCAGCTTTCAGGTGGGATGAGGCTCCTAAGGGACTGGCCACTAGCCAGCATGAAGACAAGACCAGAGGCTGCTACCGGACACAAGTCCTCTACAGGACCAGAGTAGCCACAGCCTAGGTTTGTTAAACTTTTGATTTTGACTTAATGGTGCATTGTCAGGTCAGTTTAATGAGTTTAAAGTATTTTAAAATGACACAGAAAGGGAAAAATGCTTTTCTGAAATTTGTTTTTTTCCAACTTTTATGGATATAATTTTATATACCCACATGCATGTAGACACACATATAATACACTGGGGATGTATAAAGTTTTGCTTTTAGGATGTGGCAAAAATATTTAACAGTTACTACTACTACTACAAGGTACAACAGCAAGACCTACACAGTACAAAGTGATTTTTACACACACACACACACACACACACACACGTGCACACACGCACATCCCACATGTACACTCTTGACTGCCTTCCTCTAGGCTCACACACAGACCTGATGCCCTCAACTGCAGCTGAGTAAGGCCAGTTTAACATCACGTGCTCTTAGCTCTAAACCCAGGACAACTGGGAGCTAGGACTGTCCCATGTCCTGGGGTGAGACTGTCCTGGGTCCTGGAGTGTGAACTGCTGTCTAGGGCAGTGTAACCCGACTGTCTCCTCTGGATCATCTCAAAGCCAGAAAGAACCCAGAGAAGGGGACTGACCTTAGGGCAAAGGGAAGCATTAAATATGGGTGTCCTTCCCATAGAAATCTAGAGCAAGCTGTGGATATAGTTTTAGCTTTTTGGTTCCTAATTGTCTTTCTTCCCTGTGTTGGGCATTGTTAATGCAGATTTCTAGCTGATGCATCTATCTCCTTAAATGCTACAATTTGAGGCCCTGTAAACACAACTGGATGAAGCTGCCAATAGCACAAGTAATCTGATGAAGAATCTAGACAGAAAGAGGATAAACCGTGTGAAATCTGCCTCAGTTTGCTCATGAATAAGGTCAGGAAGCTAAGAGAAGGCAAGCGTGGGCTGAACACGGAGGGGAAAATGATCTTACAGAAAGGTCTGTGAGTGGGTAGGGAAGTTTCCAGGGACTGGTGGAGAGGCTAGTGTGCTGGAGTCACTTGCAAGTTGACTATGGAACCCCCTTGAGAGGATGCTGAGCGGTCAGGATTGAGTCATCAGAATAGTGGACACAATGCCCTTAGGGGTCTCTATCATCTTTAGAGTGGATGATTTCATGATCACTGGCTTCTTCCCGAAGCCCTGCAGCTGCAGTTGCTCTCTGGGGTATGAAACATGAAATAATTGGTCAGAAGATCTTCAGTAGTGAAATGTGTTTGAGGAATCATCCAATCCTGGTATCCCCCCCCCCCCCCACTTTCCATTCAAAATGGCTGGAGAAATGACTAGGATCGAAGAAATAGGCTCAGCATCTGAGTGCTACTGTGATCATTCATTCAAAATATTTGATTCAGTGAAAACTAGCTTTCAGGTGATATTTTAGCACACACACTCTTTTTTCTTGGAATTTTACCATCCTGAATGTGTTGGTTTGGTTTTTGTCAACTTGACACAACATAGGGTCATCTGAGATGAGGAAATCTGGTTGGGAAAATGTCTCTATTATATTACCTGTGGGAAAATCTGAGAAAGTGTCTTCATCAGATTGCCTGTGGGTAAGACTGTGGAAGCATTTTTTTTGATTAATATTTGGGAAAGCTCAGCCTGCTGTAGGGATGATACCACTGTGCAGGTGGTCCTGAACTGCATAAGAAAATAGTCAAAACAAGCCATGGAGAGCAAGCAGACAGACAACACCCCTTCATGGCTGCTGCTTCAGTTTCTGTCTCCAGGCTCCTACCTTGGGTTCCTGTTGTGACTTCTGATCATGATAAACTGTAAACTGTGTGATAAAGTGAGCCCTGACTTCCCCACGTTGCTTTTGGTTATGGTGTTTATCATGGCCATAGAAAGCAAGCTAGGACACCGAGTATCTTCTTTCTCCACAGGCTGTTCTGGTACTGTGTAGAAAAGGCAGCTTGAGGGTTAGCTGAGATGAGAATACTGGCTCCGTCAGCAGCATGGCTAGAATGCTTGCACATCTGCACTGCACTCTTCAGAATTTTTTTCAGGCAGAACGTTTCCCAAAATGTCAGCCTTCCGCTGAGACAGAAATGACCTACTTTGGGAGGATCACTTGTATTTGAATTTTAAACTTGTGCCTTTCTTCAACTGGGAACAGGAGAAGGTGGGTCCAAACGAAGTCCAGAGCTTAGGCATGCGCACAAGGAACTCTCTTAGCACACCAGGTTCTACGTGCTTCATGGGCACCAACTCGTTTACTTTCTTGCAGCCACTCAGGAGAAATAAACTGTTGTTACAATTTAGGAAACACGAGCAGAGAGGTTACAAATCGTATCCAAAATCACAAAGCCAGTATAATCCAGAGTGTGAATTTGATCTTTTAGTCTGACTTAAAATCTGTTCTTCCAACCATTATCAGTCTACTTACTGCTTTGGTTAGGGTGGCTCCCTACTTCCTTCAGGAATAAGCCAGGCAGGACTGGAGAGATGACTTAGCAGTTAGGAGTACTTGTTGCTTTTGCAGAGGACCTGAGTTTGGTTCCCAGCACTCACCCAGTAGCTGACAACCATTCCTGACTCCAGAGTCAGAGCATCTGCTTCCCTCTGCTGCTTTCTTCTGAACCCCCTAGGCACTGCAATCATGTGCTGCACAGACATACATAAGGACAAAACTCTCAAACACAAAAACAAACCTATTTTTTTAAAGAAAAGAATAAACCAGTTGGGTGAGCTTGAGTATAATCCTAGTTGTCGAGAAGCAGAGGCAGGAGAATGTCCAGTTTGAGGATAGCCTGGGCTACATAGGGAGACCCTGTCATAAAACAATAAAAAGGAAGATAGGGAGGGAGCGGGGGAGGGAAGGAGGAAGGGAAGTAAGGAAGGAGGAAAGAGGGAAGGAAGGAGAGAGATTGATTTTGGAGTCTCTTGTTCAATATGACTCTCTAGAACCTGGAAAATAATTCCTGATATATAAGGGACACCCACTAAACTTTGGCTACATGCATGGATGGATCAGTTGATACTAACACCAAATTTATGTACTCCACATCTGCTGAAGAATGAAAGTACTCTTTCATCTCTATTCTCCTGATCTCAGCGTTCTGTTAGCTTTGCAAGGATTTCCTCTCAGTTGCCATCTTTGACCTTAGAATCCATGAGCTCCTCTTGATACAGGATCAGAAAGGACCTGAAGGCCCCCCACATGGCAGTTGTCACCCCGTGTTGCATGTGTTTGCTATCTTCTGTGTTCTCTAAGCTGTTTTACCTGCCTCTGTAACTACAGGCCCAGCCCTGGACATAGCGAGGACTATTTGTGTGTAGGAGTTGAGAGAATAATTGGGGGTGTTTTCCAACTTAACACCCTATGGGTGGTAGGTTGCTCTTGCTGACTAATACATCATAAACAAACAAACAAACAAAAGATGGTGACTGAAAACAATAACAGATGTGTGTAGCGTTTACAGTTTCTGGGAGGTCTGGTTCAGGGGTAGGAGTCAGGTATTAGGAAGCGCTGCAGTCATTTGAAAGCTGGACTGAGGCTGGAGGATACCTTTCTAAGATGGCATTCTCATGTGGCTGCTGTGTACTTAGGAAATCTATGCTACTTTATGAATGAGCCTCTCCACAACACTGCTTGAGTGTCCTGATAATATTGCTGTGGAGTATTAGTTGGAGATGTGTTCCATTTGTTTATGCTGTGGAATATTTGTTTGATGATGAAAAGATGTGTTGCATTCTCTTCTGTTTCATTTGTTTAACTCTGAAGCTGTGCTACTTTGCCTGTCTGAAACACCTGATTGGTCTCATAAAGAGCTGAATGGCCAATAGCTAGCAAGAGGGGCTGGCAGGCAGAGAGAATAAATAGGAGGGGAAATCTAGGGACAAGAGGAACAAGGAGCAAGAAAAGGAGAGGAGGACGCCAGGGCCATCCAGCCAGTCACAGAGTAAGAGGAAAGAAAGATAAATAGGATAAAGAAAGGTAAAAAGTCCAGAAGCAGAGTACAGTTAAAGAGAAACGTGATAATTTAAGTTAGAAAAGCTGACTAGAAACAAGCCAAGTTAAAGCTGGGCATTCGTAAGTAAGAATAATTCTCCATGTATTTATTCGGGAGCTGGGTAGCAGGCCCACAAAAGAGTAAAACAACAAACAAACCAACCACAACCAACTACATAATACGGTGGCTTCAACCAGAGTGTGTGGTAAAACAGAACATGATGGGGACACAGTGCCCATTGCGGTAAGTCTGGGAAGTCACTATGTTCTATTGATCATACAGATTGGTCTTGATTCGATCTCACCCGTATTCTTCCCGGAGGCAGGGACCACTGGGGGTCATACTAAGCAATGGTCGCCACACATACTGCTTCCATATCTTCTTTCTGTCAAGTGTGTAAGATGTGTCCATTTTACAGATGAAAAAGTTGGGGTTCATGATCACTTGCCTGACATCCTAACTCTGGGACCACACGTCTCTTCCAATTGTCATAGTTCTATGACTGACTAAATAATAGGTTTGAGGGAACTCAAGACACAGAGATTTAAATACCAAGTTGGAAGTACTTATTATACTGTAAAAGGGTGGTGATTTAAATGGAATATTCAAAGCTATTTAATTTATCAAGGATTTTAGTATCAGTTGTAGAGACATTTACTAGTTAATTAAGAAATACACACTAGAAAAAAAGCATATGTATGGGAAATAATCATACTATTCTTCAGGGTTATTTAATTTCACAGTCCTGTCCTGATGTAGGTGGGTCTTCTTTCTATGTGCTGCTTTCATTGGTTAATAAATAAAGAAACTGCTTGGCCTGATAGGTCAGAACATAGGTGGGTAGAGTAGACAGAACAGAATGCTGGGAAGAAGGCAATGAGTCAGACACCATAGCTCTCCTCTCCGAGATGGACACAGGTTAAGATCTTTCCCGGTAAGCCACCACCTCGTGGTGCTACATGCATTAATAGAAACGGGTTAATCAAGATGTGAGAGTTAGCCAGTAAGAGGCTAGAGCTAATGGGCTAAACAGTATTTAAAAGAATACAATTTGTGTGTTGTTATTTTGGGGCATAAGCTAGCCAGCCAGCTGGGAGCCGGGCAGCAGGAAGTGGCCCGCAGCTCCTTCTACACTGTCCTAGGAGAGTTAACTTACATCGAAAGTTTATTAAGAGTGACAAGAGGCTTTGTCTGGTTTGGTGCTCCCTATGTCTAGGTGTTTCGACATGCTTGTCAATTTGTGGTTTCATCACATTTGTTAACAGATTAAAACACAAATCTTCATGAAGACCCTGACCAGCAAGACCATCACCCTGAAGGTGGAGCCCAGTGACACCATCGAGAATGTCAAGACCAAGATCCAGGACAAAGAGGGCACAACATGCAGAAAGACTCCACCCTGTACCTGGTCCTCTGCCTCAGAGGTGGCTAGTAATTCTTCAGTCTGCATTCTCAGTGGGCAGTGATGGCATCACTCTGCACTATAGCCATTTGCCCCAATTTAAGTTTAGAAATTACAAGTTTCAGTAATAGCTGAACCTGTTAAAAAACGTTAATAAGGGTTTTGTTGCTTGGGAAAAAAAGTTTATTACATAAATGAATGATCTTGTCAAAACATCTGGAGCTTTAGTTCCTCACAAAGATTTCATACATGAAAAAATGACATATTTTGGGATACATTTTATTATTTTGCAACTAAGAAGCTGATCCCACTGAGTTTTGCATTGCTAAACTGCCTAAAACTCATTTGGGTATTAGTGCTGGCCCAATGTAACACACTGTGAAATGTTCATTCCTGCTGAGTCATGAAGCTTAAAAAACTGACAGATATTTAATGAAAACAAAAAGTACAAAGAAAAATTTCATCTAAACAATGGGTAAGAGATAAGATTTTCAGAACATGTAGGCAAATAAAATGATGTTTATTTTTTTCCCTCAGTTAATCAACCAAGCCAATAATCTAAGCCTGAAAAAAAATCTGGGGAAAGATATCAAGGAATTAAAAAAAATTAAATTGCATTACAATTATATTGGAGGTTTGAGGGATTTCTATTATGTATCTTTATGAAACCAGAAGATACAATGTTTTCTGATTTTAGGCACTATTGATATTTCTCTGAGATGGTTCCATATCAGTTCTTGTGTGCAAAATGAGAGGATTAATGGACTCTTGTTCTTATGGCCATTAGCATAATTAGCATAAATCACATAAAGGATCGAATTATGGCAGGACGTTGATAGGAGCTGAAAGATGAACGACTGCTCTAAGGACAGGTAGGCTAGTACTGTAGTTCCGATCACACTGGTAACCTGGTCAGAGTACTCTCACACTGTATGCTTTCTGGGATGTGATAGTGTGGAGAGTGTGGTGGTGTGCAATGAGTTCTGTCCAGTCTAGGTGGTGTAGGTGTGTATTTACAGGTATACATCCTTCGTGGGTTGGTATTAATACTTTTCCCTTTTGGTGTAAGTACTTCTTGTATGTGGTCTGATAGCAGAGGACTCCACAGGAGGGATGCTAACTTGCGTATCCTACGAGCAGTATACACCTTTACCGACAGCATCATTCACCCGGCCATTGGTTGAAGTTTCAAATATGAAAAGCAAGAGTTTGACAAAATTCGGAGAGCTCAAAATTACTACCATCACAGGGGACAATATCTGAAAAATGGGAACTTTGCTTTAATAAATAGAAGCTTATTTGCTATTATCGGCTCAAGAAGAGTATCTTAGCTAGAGTTACTACTGCTGTGATGAAGCACCATGAACAAAGCAATAACGGGAGAGAAGGTTTATTTTTATTACAATCCACATCATTGTTCATAATTGAAGGAATCCAGGACAGGAACTCAAACTGGACAGGATACTTTAAGTTGGAGCTGATGCAGAGTCCATGGAGGGGTAATGCCTTGATGTGGATTCCCCTCTGTATGCTGTATGGTTTGATTCAACAAAATCCCCCAAAAGTCTCTATCAGCCCTAAAAATAATTTGTCCAAAAAACAGCAGGAAGCATTGTCAAACTTCCCAAAACTATTGTTTATAAATGTTTGTTTCCATTTAAGGAGGGTTGATTATGATTGATTAATGGTCATAGGCAAGGTCTTGCTAAAGGATAAAAAGGATATAGAAAGGAATAATTTACATTGCTATGGACTTTGGTTTATTTATACAAATTTAAGATCAATTTTGTTGTATGTATGTTTCTACTATTGTTTAAGGTATTATGTTTAGATAGCTCATTTAAAATATAATGTATAATTAAAAAATACAGATTAATATAGATAGTCATCTATAATTATCAAACTTTTAGTCAAGTTAGGTTTTCTAGATATACAGAGTTATATTTTCATTAGATAGATAATCTTCAACACTTCAAAGACCTACAGAATGTGGCATTTAAAAGATTTTAAGAACTTAGACTTTTCTCGACAATGAGGCTTATCTGCTTCTGGCAACACCAATTACTTCAGAGAGGTTGATGGTCATTGAGGAAACTTGTTATGGAATTTGTCTTCAGGATAGCCATTTGGGCAAAATAAAACTTCTCTTGACTGTTTAATGGTATGCTGTATAAACTGGACATGCAGGACCCACAGAAAAATGATGGCTGAACTTGCCTAAAGAAGGTGAGATAGCCTTTCAGGGTTTCTCTTTCATGAAAGAGTCTGCCAGATATTCTGCAGAACACAGAAGAAAGTGACCGACAAACCGCCAATGTAGGCAAAACAATCTTTCAGATTTCCTGCTTCATGAAAAAGTCTGGCAGAATCTATGGTCCTTTAGGCTGAAGGTGGATGCCCCAACATTACAGAAGAACTTTGGGTGACTGTCCAGGCAGCAATGTTTCTCTATCAATTCTAGAACTTTGGAAGTTGTTTACAGTGTACTTCCTGTTTTCTTAGGTAATGTTATATCCTTCTGGGTTCTTTGATGTAGTTGAAGACAGATAATTATAGCTATAGTTTTCCTTAGTTATGATAAAAGATAAATGAGATATAAAACTTTAGACTCACAAAAATATTGTAACTATATTCTTGCTTGATACCTATTTTGTTATAAGTAATTTTACTATGTTAAAGTTAAAACCTTCCTTTTTTATTTAGACAGAAAAGGAGAGATGATGTGGGATTCTTCTTTGTATGCTGTATGTTTTATTACCATTGGTTAATAAAGAACCTGCTTTGACCTATGGCAGGGCAGAATAGAGCTAGGTGGAAAATCTAAACTGAATGCAGGGAGAAAGAAGGCAGAATCAAGCAGACACCATGTAACTGCTGAAGGAGAAGGACACTAGAACCTTTGGTAATCCATAGATTAATAGAGATGGATTAATTTAAGATGTAAGAGCTAGCTAGAAATACGCCTGAAACCTTGACCAAACAGTGTTGTAATGAATATAGTTTATGTGAAATTATTGAGGTCTGGGTGGCCAGGAAACCAATGTGCAGTCTCCAGTTTACACTGCCTACTGGCTTACTCCTTAAGGCTTGCTCAGCCCACTTTCTTAAAGAATCCAGGACCAATAGCCCAGAAATGGCACTACCCACAATGGACTGGGCCCTCCATCAGCAATCACTAATTAAGAACATGCCCAACAGTTGGGTCATATGGAGGCGATTTCTCAATTGAGGTTCTTTCCTCTCAGATACCTCTAGCTTGTCTCAACCTGACATAAAAACTAGCTAAAGCCAGCTAGTGCAGAAAGTAAATCAGACAGCCTGAGAAGAGATATAAGGCAAATACTTGCTCCTTTGTCATGGGTTGTCCAATAATGTTTTTAATATGAAAGGTGGAGTTTTCTTTTTACTTTATTTTTTTTAATTTATTTTCTTCTTTTTTTAAATTTTTTTTTAATAATTTATTTTTTCTCTCTATATTTTTTTCCTCCTCCTCCCCCTTCCCTCCCCTCCCCTCCACCCACACCCCCACTCCCTCCCTCTTGAGGCCAAACAGCCATCAGGGTTCTCTACACTATGTTGAGTCCAAGGTCCTCCCAACTCCCCCCAGGTCCAGGAAGGTGAGCAACCGAACTGACAAGGCTCACACAGAGCCCGTCCATGTCGTAGAGACCAAGCCCATCGCCATTGTCCTTGGCTCCTCGGTCAGCCTCCACCATCAGCCACCCTCAGAGAGTCCGATTTGGTCGCATGTTCCATCAGTCCCATTCCAAGTGGACTTGGTGGTCTCCCATTAGTTCTGTCCTGCCGTCTCAGTGGGTGAACGCGTCCCTCGTGGTTCTGACTTACTTTCTCATGATCTCTCTCCATCCGCTCCTCATCAGAACTTTGGGAGCTCAGTCCGGTGCTCCAATGTGGGGCTCTGTCTCTATCTCCATCCATCGCCAGGTGAAGGTTAAGGCTCACAGTGAGCCCGTCCATGCTGTAGAGTTCACATTCATTGCCGTTGTCCTTGGTTTCTCAGTCCTCCTCCACCGTCAGCCACATTCAGAGAGCCCGGTTTGGTCCCCTGTTCCATCAGTTCCATTCCAACTGGACTTGGTGGTCTCCCGTTAGATCTGTCCCACCGTCTCAATGGGTAAACGCACTCCTCACGGTCCTGACTTCCTTGCTCATGATCTCCCTCCTTTTGCTCCTCGTCGGGACCTTGGGAGCTCAGTCCGGTGCTCCTATGTGGGGCTCTGTCATTTTCTCCATCCAGTGCCAGGTGAAGGTTCTATGGTGATATGCAAGATATTCATGAGTATGGCAATAGGATCTGGACATTTCTGGCACCCTCTCCTCAGCTGCCCAAGGACCTAGCTGGGGGCGTCTTCCTGGACACCTGGGAACCCCTCTAGAGTCAAGCCTCTGCCAACCCTAGAATGGCTCCCTTAAGTAAGATATATAATTCCTTGTTCCCATATCCACCCTTCCTATATCCCAACCATCCTATTTCCCCAAGCTCTTCCCATCCTCCACTTCACACTTTTCTCGCCCCATCCCCCCTCCCCCCATCCCACCCCACCCCTATGTTCCCATTTTTTTGTCTGGCAATCTTGTCTACTTCCAGTATCCAGGAGGATAACTATATGTTTTTCTTTGGGTTCACCTTCTTATATAGCTTCTCTAGGATTTTTTACGAATTATAGGCTCGATATCCTTTATTTATGGCTAGAACCCAATTATGAGTGAGTACATCCCATGTTCATCTTTTTGGGCCTGGGTTACCTCACTCAGGATGGTGTTTTCTATTTCCCTCCATTTGCATGCAAAATTCAAGATGTCATTGTTTTTTACCGCTGAGTAGTATTCTAGCATGTATATATTCCACACTTTCTTCAACCATTCTTCCACTGAAGGGCATCTAGGTTGTTTCCAGGTTCTGGCTATTACAAAGAATGCTGCTATAAACATAGTTGAACAGATGCTTTTGTAATATGATTGGGCATCTCTTGAGTAAATTCCCAAGAGTGGGATTGCTGGGTCCTGGGGTAGGTGGATCCCAAATTTCCTGAGAAACCTCCACACTGCTTTCCAAAGCGGTTGCACAAGTTTGCATTCCCACCAGCAATGGATGAGTGTACCCCTTACTCCACATCCTCTCCAGCAAAGGCTATCATTGGTGTTTTTGATTTTAGCCATTCTGACAGGTGTAAGATGGTATCTTAACGTTGTTTTGATTTGCATTTCCCTGATTGCTAAGGAGGTTGAGCATGCCCTTAAGTGTCTTTTGGCCATTCGAACTTCTTCTGTTGAGAATTCTCTGTTCAGTTCAGTGCCCCATTTTTTAATTGGGTTCATTAGCATTTTAAAGTCTAGTCTCTTGAGTTCCTTATATATTTTGGAGATCAGACCTTTGTCTGTTGTGGGGTTGGTGAAGATCTTTTCCCAGTCAGTAGGCTGCCTTTTTGTCTTAGTGACAGTGTCCTTTGCTTTACAGAAGCTGCTCAGCTTCAGGAGGTCCCATTTATTCAATGTTGCCCTTAATGTCTGTGCTGCTGGGGCTATACGTAGGAAGCAGTCTCCTGTGCCCAAATGTTGTATAGTACTTCCCACTTTCTCCTCTAACAGGTTCAGTGTGTTCAGATTGATATTGAGGTCTTTAATCCATTTGGATTTGAGTTTTGTGCATGGTGATAGACACGGAACTACTTTCATTCTTCTATAGGTTGACATCCAGTTATGCCAGCACCATTTGTTGAAGATGCTTTCTTTCTTCCATTGTGTGCTTTTAGCTCCTTTATCAAAAATCAGGTGTTCATAGGTTTGTGGGTTAAGATCTGGGTCTTCTATTCGATTCCATTGGTCGACTTCTCTATTTTTATGCCAATACCAAGCTGTTTTCAATACTGTAGCTCTGTAATAGAGTTTGAAGTCAGGGATGGTAATGCCTCCAGAAGTTCCTTTATTGTATAAGATTGTTTTGGCTATCCTGGGTTTCTTGTTCTTCCATATAAAGTTGATTATTGTCCTCTCAAGATCTGTGAAGAATTTTGATGGGATCTTTAAGGGGATTGCATTAAATCTATAGATTGCCTTTGGTAGTATTGCCATTTTTACTATGTTGATCCTCCCAATCCAAGAGCAAGAGAGATCCTTCCATTTTCTGGTATCCTCTTCAATTTCTTTCTTCAAAGACTTAAAGTTCTTGTCAAATAGGTCTTTCACTTCCTTGGTTAGAGTTACCCCAAGATATTTTATGCTATTTGTGGCTATCGTGAAAGGTGAAGCTTCTCTGATTTCTTTCTCTGCTTCCTTATCCTTTGTATATAGGAGGGCGACTGATTTTTTGGAGTTGATCTTGTAACCTGCCACGATACTAAAGGAGTTTATCAGCTGTAGGAGTTCTTTGGTGGAGTTTTTCAGGTCGCTTATGTACACTATCATATCATCTGCAAATAATGAAAGTTTAACTTCTTCCTTTCCAATTCGAATCCCTTTGATCCCCTTGTTTTGTCTTATTGCTATTGCTAGAACTTCAAGTACTATATTGAAGAGATAAGGAGAGAGTGGACAGCCTTGTCGCGTTCCTGAATTTGGTGGGATGGCCTTGAGTTTCTCTCCATTTAATTTGATGTTAGCTGTCGGCTTGCTGTAAATAGCCTTTATTATATTTAGGAATGACCCCTGTATCCCTAATATCTCCAAGACCTTTATCATAAAGGGGTGCTGAATTTTGTCAAATGCTTTTTCTACATCTAATGAGATGATCATATGGTTTTTATCCTTCAGTTTATTTATATTATGGATTACATTGATAGATTTTCGTATGTTGAACCAGCCCTGCATCTCTGGGATGAAGCCTACTTGATCAAAGTGGATAATTTTTCTAATGTGTTCTTGGATTCTGTTTGCAAGTATTTTATTGAGAATTTTTGCATCGATGTTCATGAGTGAGATTGGCCTGTAATTCTCTTTCTTGGTTAAGTCTTTGTGTGGTTTAGGTATCAGGGTAATTGTAGCTTCATAAAAGGAATTTGGCAATGACTGTTCTGTTTCTATATTATGAAATACCTTAAGGAGTATAGGTATTAGGTCTTCTTGGAAATTCTGGTAGAATTCTGCATTGAAACCATCAGGTCCTGGGCTCTTTTTGGTAGGGAGGTTTCTGATAACAGTTTCCAATTCTTCGCGACTAACAGGACTATTTAGAGCATTTACCTGTTCCTGGTTTAACTTTGGTACATGGTGCTTATCTAAAAAAGTGTCCATTTCTTTTACATTTTCCAATTTTGTGGCATACAGGCTGTTGTAGTAAGATCTAATGATTCTTTGGATTTCCTCTGTGTCTGTGGTTATATCCCCTTTTTCATTTCTGATCTTATTAATTTGTGTGTTCTCTCTCTGCTGTTTGATTAGTTTGGCTAGGGGTTTGTCAATCTTGTTGATTTTCTCCAAGAACCAGCTTTTTGTTTCATTGATTCTTTAGATTGTCTTCTGTGTTTCTATTTTGTTGATTTCTGCCCTCAGTTTGATAATTTCCAGTCTTCTACTCCTCCTAGGTGAGTCTGCTTCTTTCTTTTCTAAAGCTTTCAGGTGTGCTGTTAAGTCTCCAATGTGTGCTTTCTCCGTTTTTTTAAGTGGGCACTTAGTGCTATGAATTTTCCTCTTAGGTGGAGTTTTCTTTAAAGTTAGATTCTTTAATAACATTTAATCCATTTTTTTTTTAAACAGAAGAGAGTGGATTCCACTTATTCCAGGCTTTCCCACTTTATTGCTGTAAAATCCTTGGTGAACTGACTCGCTGAAGTGTCACAGCCACGGGTGACAATGGAGGCAGCTTAGGTGGCCATTCTTCTTCTGTCTAAGTTACTTCTGGGACACAGTGATGGAGACGCCTAGCAAAGGTCGTCTTAAGGGATTTACTTTGACCTTGTTTCAGAGGACTCAGTTCATCAGAGTAGGGAAAACAGAGCAGAACGACTGGGTTCCTGGTGGCAGGAACACGGGGCCGAAAGCATGTTTATATTGTGGTAAAGTGAGAAGTAGAGCATGCAGGCCAGAGTCATGGGACAGATTCCCATGAGGCAGGCCCTGCCTCCTGATGACTTTGTGGCCTCCAGAGTCACATCACAAACTAGGAAATGTGCCCTAGAAACATGAGGATGTGGGCTGCATCTCAGATTCAATCCCTACCAGCTTATGTGATGAGTGCGCAGAATTCATAGATTTCAAAATTTCTCCCATGCTAAGGTATAGTGCTCCTTCTTAACTTTTCCCAAGCTCTGTGAGGATACATGCACGTTTATTGTCTAGCTCTATCTAGCTGAGCAGACATTCCATGACTAGTTCTGTTTCATTCTACATATATGACTGCATACCTTTCATTTATTCAGAGTAGAGCATGTGCTCTTTCTTTTGTAAAAGGATGTTGAATGAACAGACTTAGAATCCTGATGCTCCAGTTAGCTGCTGCCTTTAAGTTGGAGGTAGTTTCCCAGTAGCCCATAGTGGACAGACCTCGAGGCTGCATCCATGGTCCTCACTTCCCACTGTTCATATGCTGTGTGACCCTCCCCTTGAGTGTGACGGTGCTCTTGGATGGGTGTCCACCAATGGAATGCAGCAAAGGTGATGGGCAGTGTGGAACTCTCTAGCAAGACTGCGGTGCCTGTATTCTCTCCTGGTGGCCTTGAGGATCACTGGGAACTGCCCTTACACAGGGCCAGGAGGTGTGGACCGGGGAGTGTCATGCAGTCTTCATACCAAGGAGGTGTTGAGTTTGCCCTATATTGGCTTCAGATGAGACTTCATCCAGACAAGATCCTCATGCGACCCTAATAGAGAACCCAGATAAACCCCACCTGGATTCTCTATCCTTGGAGATAGTGAGTGATATGAGGAGCAAAGATGATTAAAACCTGATGCTATAATTTGTAACCTAGAAATAGCCGGCAATATTTAGTTAAATTACTTTTAAATGAATCTATTTACCATGGCCATCTAGTTGTATTTATTTATTTCTTTTTGGTTATCCACAAAATAGCATGGGAAGTCAGACTTGTATTGCTGTAACTCCAGGGTCATAATTTAGGAGAAGGCGAAGCTATCTGAAAATGAGAAGATTTCAGTCTGGGATCTGAAGCCTGCAAAGAGCTACAGCACAACCCCTTATAATGTAGCCCCACTTCTTCATGACTTTATCATGGAAGTCAGGGCTTGTCCCTCCTTACTTCTGACCCCCTGGTTGACAACAAATGCAAAAGAGACGCGGGGCATGGTATCAGAGTGAGAACATGTCTGTTTATATCTACACGCGGTTGAGAACTATTTTCCTGGTATATTGGGAATTAAGGTTGGTCTCACCATCCAACAGTAGGTGCATAACAAGATGCTCTTTCTAGGCTTGCTTCTCATTTGTGATGGTTTATTTGTTTGACTGTGTGCATTAGTAAGAGTTGACAAAGCCTCTTAAAAATATAAAGGCTAGTCACTAATGTTTAGGAGTCTAAATGATTACACTGATTTTTCATACAAATTTTTGTGGGTTTGACCGCCCCTTTGTGCAATAAAATTGAGCCTTTGTATTATTCCCCCAGACAGACTGAAATAAAGCAGCTTGTGTGATTTTGCAGTGTCCTTGTTCTGTCTGCCTATTTTCATGAGTAATTGATTATATCAGAATCTTTTACTTTATGAGATCAGGGCTACTTAGTAAAGTTGGCTTTAGATCAAATCTCATTTTTCTCCAACTGATTGTACAAAATATCCATAAGTCACCACACAGTAAGTTGAAAGTGTTATATGAAAATGATGCTTATTTGGTAGTCAGTTGTGTGGGCTTCTTGAGACATAGAACACCATATTTTTGTTCCAACTCCTTTGAACCACTATGAGACTTGGTCACAGTTTTCTTTTATCACTTCCTTTATCTTTCCTACTGTACATTGAAAGAACACTTTTTTCTTTGAAGAATGTTTTCCTGGGATATTCAAAGCACTCCCCTTTCTTAGGCATCTTCCCTCCCAGGCATTCTTCCCCCCAGCGCCTGAGAGTTAGCCTTCAATTCCTGATCCTACCATTAGGTGCTGCTCTTTAACACATGGTATTGTGTGGGGATAGGGGACTCTTTCAGAAATACCCATTCCTGTTTTCCTTCACATTCACTTATTATTATTATTATTATTATTATTATTATTATTGAGGAAATATTTACTTTTCTAAACAAATCAGAAGCTTCCACAGAATTGCTTCCACAGAATGCCTTTAACTTTTCAATAAGAATATATTTAAAATTTATTCAGAATGCATAACTTGGGAATTCATTTTTAACTGCATTTTTTTAACTCAAATTGTCAGACTTTTTTCAGATTAATAGGAGGAAGGATTCAGTAGAACTCTTGTCAAAAGGGCATATGATGGCTAATTTTAATGTCAGCTTACCATACATGGGGAAATGGACCCTGGGTTGAAGAATTTTCCTCATCATTTGGCCTATCAGTGCCTCTGTGGGGTGTTTTCTTGGTTTCTAAGGGCATTTTCTTGATTGCTAACAGACATATTCGAGGTCTGTCGGGGCTGGTCTGTGTCTGGTCTGTATAAGAAAGCCTGTTGACCGTGGGCCTGAGGACAAAGCAGAAAGCTGTGCTCCTCCATGGTCTCTGCTTTGGTTCCTGCCTTGACTTCCTTTTATGATGGACCTGCAGCCCAAACCAAACCAAACCAAACCAAACCAAACCAAACCAAACCAAACCAAACCAACCATTATATCCCTTTTCCTCCCTGAATTGGTTTTGGTCACTGTTTTATCACCATAACAAAAAAACCAAGTAGAAGAGGTTGGCCTTTCAAGTCTTGGTTCTTCCATATGGAATCTGCAGTCATTATCCACTTTGGATCCAAATGCTGCAGTGTTCTCTTATTTCATGAAAACTTGAGGGATATCACAGTGCTCAAATCCTGCTCGGTGACAATAAGCATCCGGCAGACCTTGGTAGAGCTGTGAGGCCTATGGTTTCACCCCATGCATTCTGTCATCTGTGCCGTTCCCAAAAAGCTGCCTGCCCAGAGAAAGGCAAGAGCTAATCTGGTGTACGGGTGCGAGGTATAAAAAAAAAAAAAATCAAAGCCAGAGAGCTCACTGAAGTTCAGCCTAGAGGTTCTTATATCCATGTTTAAATTTCCCTCTATTCTTTTTTTTTTTTTTCTTTATGAAAACACATTGTTTCCTATGAAGGAAACTCTTCACTCTCTGGCTGATATGTTGTGACTTATGAAAATGTGAAATACCTGTTATAGAACCGCTTTCACTTCGCAAGGCCACATGTGTCAGCGGAAGACTGAAGCTGTACGTCAGTGTCTGGGATCCGGAGTCTCCTAGAGTGAGGCAAATCACCACAAACAACAGCTTTAAGAGTAAAATAAAACGAAACAAGCAGTAATAATAATAAAAAAAACCTTGACAGGCAAATTTAGTGTTATGGATTGTGCATGTTTTTCAGTCGTTCAGACTCTCTGAACACTGTAATTTGTTGGTGCTGCTGGATCACTACCATCAGAAAGCCAGGACTTTATCAGCTGTGCTCACCCAAGAACACCACTTCCCTTTTTAAGAGGAAAGAATGCATAAAAGCCCAGATACTTGACTCTGTGTGGCCTTATTCCTCCTAGCCAATGCTGCCTCCTTTTTGAGAAAAAGGGGAAAGAAAGAATAAAAAATATATAAATAAGGAATGCTGAAAAAGGAGAGGAAGGGAGGCAGAGCAGGAGAAAGAGAAACTCAAGAACAAATCTTGCTCTTGAAGGAGTAAGGTGCTAAAAGAGACGGTAGGGTGTGACAAGGCTGATGTAGCATCCAGACCTTGTGTGTCCCTTCCCTGCCTGAGTCCAGGCCTTCTGGGATGAACAGCTCAGCCAAGAGCATAGTGTTAGCAAGCTGTGGTTCACTCCCCTACCTAACGGTGGAGACTTCGTCCTTGATGACAACCAGGTTGAGTAGTTGTCTTATTTTTGGCTTGAGCATCTCTACGGATCCAAGGGAACACAGAAGATACCTTCGCAGTCCTTCATGGCACCAGCTGCTCATTTAGGCAGAAGTTAAAAGTCTTTGCCTACTCTCCACTCTGGAAGTTGGGGTCAGTTCCTGACACAGCTGACCAGGGGATAGGTGAAAGGTAAATGGTTAAAAGGGGACCTCCAACAGCTGCTGGAGAAAAACTACCATCTTCTTTTCTTGTATTAACCATTAACTCCTCTCCAAGTTCCAAGACAGGTGACTGCCATCGCAGAAAGGACACATAATGGCTCACACAGTGGCTATGCCATCTACCATGGCGGAGGAAGCTGCTTCTCTTCTCAGGTCTTGTCCCATGTCTTGGGGACCCAGGTGTCTCCTTTTTTGGTATGTGCCCTACCACATTGCCACCTCCAGATTCACTCTTCTGTCCCCTCCCAGCTTGTTCTTCCTTCTGTGAACTGTCAATGGGTATAGGGGAAGGTGAGGGTGGACAAGAGTACCTGAGAGCCCAGGTCTCCAAGTCACTGTGTTTACAAGTGCCTGGAGCTCAGGAAGTACTGACAGCGTGGGAGGGTCACTTCCCCTGCTAAGAATGATTCTGAAACCACTGCGTAGGGCTACCAGCTGGAGGTGGCCTTGGGTTGGCCAAGGCTCCAATATTAACATTTCAGCCATCATCCCAGGCTATGAGGCAGTGGGACAGTGAAGCAGAAGTGCTGGAGGAAGGATGAGATGGAGAGAGAGATTTTCCTTTGAAGATCTCTAGAGCACTGGGTGGCCTGGCCTATATACGGCAGTCTCAGCTTCTAGGATCCTTGTGGTTGTTCTATTCCAGCAGGGCATGCCGCCTTCATGTCACATGAAGAAAAGACCTTCCTAAGCTAGGGGGAAAATGTCAAACCTCACAACATAAGAGCCAATGCATCCTTTGAGCTGTTTCTCTTCTCCCTTCTTGGCCACACACAAGAGGCAGCTGAGACAAGGGAGGTGGAGCTGGTCGGTTAGAAGCACATGGCTATGGTTATAGAGGCTGTGGGTGATTGAGGTGTGGGTTTCGGAGACACCAAACAC
The DNA here is from genome assembly GCF_903992535.2 of Arvicola amphibius. Lineage (NCBI taxonomy): Eukaryota > Metazoa > Chordata > Mammalia > Rodentia > Cricetidae > Arvicola > Arvicola amphibius. The sequence goes on from NC_052047.1 coordinate 86,574,509, forward strand.
TGGATGTCGGGGATACAGCGCCTTTGGTTTACTCTTTACAAACACTTCCCTTCCCACCAGGACCCCAGGGTGCCTCACCTTTCATGGCATCCTCACAGGAATTCTGATTTTCAGGCTCCTTGTGGGGCTTCTGTTAAGTGTTCTGTGGACCTGGCTTTTCATGACCGTGAGAACCATCTGGTGAGGAAATGGAGTTGGGAGTCCAGAAAGATCGTCTCGTTGAACTGAACCAGGCTGCAGCCTCCAGCTCCAACTGTCCAGTCACCACTCTGACACCAAAGGACAGGGAACAGGATACAGGGGGGCTATGAGTGAGCACCCCAGATTGTCTCTGCTTAGATGGGAGATGCAGGCCGCTAAGAGATGATGGGGACAATTCCCAGTCATAGGGAGCTTCTGTCTCAGTGGCAGCCCTCAGACTTCAGCCAGTGTTCAAGTCACTTAGTAGGCCTGTGAGGCTCAGGGTTCTGCATGCCCCCACTCTCAGAGAATCTGGCTCAGCAAGATCCAGACCGAGGTGGTCCATCACTTGTTTCTTTAAAGGTCCAGGGACCACCAGATTCTCCCTTCTAGAAACCCCTGATTTGGAGAGAGCTCTGACTGGCGTAACTCCACTGGTAACTTCCACAGACACTTGTCATCTCATTCCCCGAAGGCATCCTCATCTCGCTTGAACACTTTCCTAGCTCTGAAGTCTTAGAGGCAGTTTCCGTTTCTAGGTCGCTGTTTGTCAGGTCAAGGGTATTCCAAAAGGTTTTGTTGAAGGGGGATATTTGAGAAGCGTTGATATGTTTAGAATCGCAGAAGATTAGAGACAAAGGGAAATTTAATGTGACCGAATCCAACCAGGCTGTTTTACAGACAGGGGACTGAGCTACAAGGAGACAAAGTTTGCAAGGTGGTCACAAACCAAGATGGTCTTACACTTAATTAAAGTGCAATCATCACCAGCATCACCGAGCGATGGTTTACTGTGGGCTGGAGACCAGGAAATACTTTATATTTTCATTTAGTCTGTGCATTATCTCTCTGTCTTGTTTAATATTCTGAACAACCTATGCACGGTAGAAGCCACAGGAGGTTGGTAACTGCCCCAGCCAAGACCAGGGAGTGAGACATTGTGCCTGGAGAATGAGCTAAAGACCATTTTACCACACTGTCTCTGTGTGGGTGATGCTTGCCGTGGACCACAGTGCCATACTGTCTCTGTGTGGGTGATGCTCACTGTGGACCACTATACCACACTGCCTCTGTGTGGGTGATGCTCGCTGTGGACCACTGTGCCACACAGCCTCTGTGTGGGTGATGCTTGCCGTGGACCACTGTGTGGGTGACCTCCACAGATGCTGAGGTTAAAGGCTCATGTTTCCTTATGTAGGATGCAGTGAGAATGTCTTGGTTCCAGGAATTTTGAAAGCTAAGATGGAAAATATGCTAGATCTGGGATCTGCCTTCTCTGTAGAGTGTTCTCATAGTGTAGATGCTGTTCCCTCTTCTGGGAAGCCTTCTATGTTCCATCCACTGTCACTTCAGGTCTTGATGTTAAGAGAGTCTTGTCAACCTCCCCAGGGTGAAGCGTGACCCTTGTACATGCTTGCTTCTTGTATATGTTCACGCTGTTTCTTTTCATTGTTTTTCCTAGTCCAGATCTAGACTAGGAGACTTTTTCTGTTCTGTAATCTGGTGGCTCCAAAGAGATGTTGCCTGGCCGGGTGTCTGTACTCTCAGAAACATACCATGGTGGGCCCTTGCTTCTGGCAGGCCTGGAAGCAGGAGGAAAGACAAGAGGCTGTGACTGCTGAGTGCCAAGATGACCCTCAGTTCCACAGTGCTTCTCCCAGGACTTCAACAAGGGCACAGCCCTCTGTATTCCTACCACATCCGGCATCCCCCAAATCCTGGGCTAGAAGCATGAGCACGCCGGACCCACTTCACATCTCCCTGTGGTCAACTCAAGTGCCTCCCTCTCTTTGGTTGGCTAAGTATCTTTTATCCTTTCTTGAGTATCTAGGACCTCCAGAAAGGATCAGAAGGTTTTCTGGGACTACTCAGCCACCAATTTCCTAGATTTGGGGATATTCTGCTTCTGAGAGTATGTAGCCTTGGAGGAGGAGGAAGGGAAGGGATATGGCATAGTTGGTGCTCTGTTTCCATTTTTGGTTTTTTCAAGACAGGGCTCCTCAGTAGCTATGGAGCCAGTCCCAGAACTTGCTTTGTGGACCAGGCTGGCCTTGAACTCAGAGATCTGCCTGCCTCTGCCTCCTGAGTGCGGGGATTCTAGCTGTGCACCACCACTGCTCAGACCGATGCTCAGCTTTCTTAAACCCCCAATCTGAGCTGGTCTTCCAACAAGGGCAATGACTTGGCCAGAAAGTCACTGTGCTGTCCCTCTTAGGGACAGTTGCCCTTTCTCCCTTCTAAGCACCCTTCGGGAACGCGGTCCTGTCCTGCTGTAGTACAGGAGTGTTGGCTCAGTCCTTATCACCCTGCACTTGAAGCTTTTTTTTTCTCATTCTTGGCTCTTAGTGCCAGACCTCCTTAGTTTGATCTGCAGCATATTTTCAACTAGAGATAAAATATGGTTCAGATTCACTTTCTTGGGGGAAAATTATTCACTAGAGGCTGAGCCCTCCAGGAATCATTTCCTGGTGTGGGAATGAAGATCATTCTGTGTCAACCTTGGCATAGCCTACGTATTTCAAAGGCAGGGTCACCCCCTCCTTATGTGCCCAGTCTTTTGGGAAATTCTTGAAGATGGCTCCTTTCTCTACATGACACAGGGCATGCTCTTGTTCACTCGGTGACTGAGGATGCACCAGTGAAGAGAAACTTGGATGTAAGCCACTTGGACTCAGGCTGCCCAAGAACTGAGTTAGAGCCAACATGTCCCTGGGCTCCCTGATGTGCAGAACAGACAGAGTGGTCCTGGGGAAAGCTCACAGGAAGGCATGGAGAATGCAAAGTTTCCTTTTGGCCTCTGGGAAACTTGCTTTCCTGTCTCTTCCTTTGGTCCAATAGCATCCTGCCTTCTCTGGGTCCTAACTTGGCTGAGAATCTCCCTTCTTTGCTGCAGAGAACAGGCTGTGTTGTCTCAGATAGTAGGTTTTATCCCAAATATCTAGATGTGGGAGGCGTTCCCAGTATCAGCACCTCAGAAAGATACCATGTGGGTGATGTTGGACTAGTGACCATAGACCCAGAACCCCTCCTCCACTGTTGTCTTCAGAGGGAGTACCTATCAACCAGATGGATGTAACCGGTCTGATGTTCCCCAGAGGACAGGGAGAAGGGATCATGAGGAGTCGTGTTCTCTCATAGGAGTTTGGAAACCACAAAAACTCAATGTCAAGGAGTCTACTCAGTGGCTTTCTGGGAATAAATCCATTCCCTCTCCATTCTCAGGAACATGTTGGATGGAAGCAATAGCAGTTTCCTCAGGGTGACAATTTTGACTTTTTTCCTAATTATTAAAACATAATAGTTTATGCTCAGATCGCACTGCCAAGATAAACAATTTGCTGTGACACGTGTCATATCATACTGGAACGGAGTTAATTTCCAACCTAAACTGAGAACTGGCCTGATCCTTGGGCAAGAGATGTTGCTTCCTCTGTGTTTTCAGATTTGGGTTTCACTGTTGTTGCCCAGCGACATCGCAGGGTCATTGTACGTGCTACAGCTGGGAGGAATAGCAAAGCTATCTAGCATCTAGCTCAAATTCCGTATTTCAGTGATGAGCAAAGGATGGCTCAGAGACAGGAAGTGGCTTACTCAAAAAGACACAGTGAGATATGAGCTGTATCGGAATTTGGGGTCTTAACTCCTAGTCCACTGTCCTTTTCTCATTTCTGATGCCCCCTGCATTGTCCTACTGTGTTGACCATACATCCTACTCACAGAAGGCCATGGGAGGAGATACCAAACCTTATCTGGGCACCAGTTCCATGGAAGAAGGGCTGGATATACCAATATGGAGAAAGCCTGGCCCAAGAGCCATACTATTCGGGCTGGACCTTCCTTGGTATAACTGGGCATTGCCACCGCCATCTGATTAATGTTTAAGAATTATTGGAAGTAGTTAGTAGATACCCATGCGGGGAGGGGTAAAAGAATGCTTTACAGAAAGTGGCAGAATGCTTAAATTATAGAGGTGTGACTTTAGTTAGGAAAAATATCATGCATACCAAAAACTTCGATTAATAGTAAACATTAACAGCTACTAACTTGAGCACTGGATTGTGAACACGATCCTTATTTTCTTCTACATTTCTCTTTCTCTTTTTCAATGAAAATTTTGTTTTAAAAGATGTTCTATGTTGGAGGCATTTATACATGACCCTCCCCAGAGCCTCTTAGGAGTGTATCCTATAGTCTAACTGAAGACTCAAGGGGCTTGTAAGGCAGGCTCTGAGAAACAGGAATTCTGATCAAAGGACATGGAAGGTCAACTCAGTCTGATTCCTCTTCCCTTTACTGGCTTGGACCTGAACATTTGATCCTCTGCCCTCAGAGTTCCTGCCTCACATATAGGAAGAAGTTGCCTGTATGTTCTGGGGAGAGAGAGGTGTGAAGGGCGGGAGGGTCTGTAGAACTCATACCCATGAGCTCTTCAGAAACCTCACATCTTTCATCCTAAGAACCAAAGTGGGTCACCGCTAATGACCAAAGGGACCCATAGAAGTGTTGTTGAGACTTCCAGAAAGTAAAGGAAGATTTGACTGGGTCCTGCTACTCAGCGGGCTCCTGCTGGCCTGAAGTGAGGCGTGGCCTCCCTCTCAGCGTGTGCCTGGCAGCTTCCGTAGAACACTCTTTACTTGAGCAGGTTTTGCTTGCCTTTGCAAACTGAGCAGGGGACTTGGGGCCATCAGAGGTCTCGACAGCCAAGACTTTACCTCTGAAGCTCCTCCCAGGGAAAATAGTTTCTGTCATGATGCTGACATTTCATTTTGGAGGAGGATGTGCTGAAGCCCCATACAATGGACTGGCCTGTACCAACCAAAACCCAGTGGATGGATTCTACTGCTTGCTTCTTGACTCCATCCCAATGAGCCACTTGAGGAAATTCGGAAAAAAATGTTTTGCAACTAGGAATGCTGCCAACTCAAGGGGAAAAACAGCAGAAATCACCCTCCTGCCAACCCAGATGGGCCGGGCACAACCCTCCTGCAGGTGGTGCCCACTCGGCTCTGTGCACTGGTCATGTGACTATGACCTGGTCTGGAAGGGTTTGCAAGGTTAAGCTGTTCTTCCTGTTCCACACACCCACAGGTTAGGACTTCTGCTCCATTCAGTCTACATTCTGAACTGAAACAGCCTGACTCACTCCCTCAAGTCAGGGGTGAGTTTTCTTTATTGCACCTCTGAGCTGACCAGTGCGTGGCCATGCAGCACTTCTACTGCACCTCCGAGCTCACCAATGCATGGCCATGCAGCACTTTCACTGCACCTCCGAGCTGACCAATGCATGGCCATGCAGCACTTCACTGCACCTCTGAACTGACCAGTGCAGTCTATGCAGCATTTGCACTGCGCCTCTGAACTGAGCGCGGCATGGCCCTGCGGTAGGCCTTGGGACAAGCCTCTGCCTCCTAGCTGCTTGGTCTCTTTCCAACCTCGACATTAGCGGAGTCCTGGAAGCCAAGCAAGGCCCCTTTAATCTCTGTTGCTCTTGATCCTCATGGCCCAGGGGATCAGAGATGAGTCTTGCAAATGGATCTAATGACAAGTGTTGAGAGCCTCTGCTCACAACATCCTTGAGGGCTTTCAAGGCTTGGCCCCTTGGCTGCCCTTACAGGGACCTCTCTCTCACCCCAGTTGCCACTCCTGGCCCCACACGCTATATCTCCAGTTCAAGTTAGCGCTGGCTCCCTTCTGCCATGCATGCATGCTGATTACCGACCTGTCTGCTCCTCAGCCGTAAACTCCACGGGGCTTTTTACTGTGGTTTCCTGGCAAAGTCATCCAATAAATGCTTGATGGCATGAAATAAAGGGCTCCCCTTTTACCGCTTGCTTTGACACACTCCTGGTCTCCCACTAAGTTTATGAACTTCTCCCCAATACCTGGTCTTGCTGAGGCGGCACTCAGGCTGCATAAAGAGAGTCTAACGGGAGTGGGCTGTTCTAGCTTCACCCTGTCAGGGGGGTGTCGTATCCAGAGGCAGAGCACAGTTCAGGAACCCATTTAGACAGTGGTAGAAGTTGGGGTTCAGGTGTACTGTGGAATGAGAGGCTGACTGGGGGAGGTGGGAGGACCGAGTCTCTAATTTCTCTAAACACACAGAAACAAAACAAAACAAAACGAAACAAAACAGAACATGGGATTTATTTTAGAAGATCTGAGCTTATTTCTAACACTGACATGTAATGTTTCCATGGACAAATCACTTAAATCCTCAACTCTCATTTGAAAAATTTTGAAATCATATTTTTTATTGTGTGTGTGTGTGTGTGTGTGTGCATGCACGTGGGCATACCATGACACACGTGGCACGTGTAAGGTCAAAGGACAGCTGGAGGGCTGGAGGGAGTTGGGTCTCTCCTTTTATCTTGAGGGTTCCCACGATCAGACGTAGGTCTTTGAGCTTGGTGACAATCTGCGTTACTCACTGGGCCACCTCACCAGCCCAAGCCTCACTTTTTATTTTAAAAAAAAAGAAGAAATTGTACTCACCTTCCCTTATGGAATGTTTGTTGGCATAAGATTGGAAATCTCTTTCAAACAAATACAATTTGTATAAACATTCCTGGTTCTCTCCGGGCCAGCAGCCTATGAGGATTTAAGATCTGCAGGAACTTTCAGTGCTACTAGTTACTTGTCTGCTTCTCTAGACGTCTTATCTTTCTGACCTATTTTGACCTTTACAGGATTTTCACCAGGTATGTTATGCTTTCCCCCTTAATGCATTCTAATGTTTTTAAAAAACCGTCTTGTAATGACAATGTGGTTAGCAATGATTTTTATATTGCTGGTCAGTGCCAACGCACTGTTGAAACACACAAACATCTTACAAATAAAAAATTCACAAAGCCATGTGCCTTTACTACCTGAAGAATCTCCCCCATCTCCTCCCTTCTCCTTTTCCCTTCACCTCACTCCCTTTTTCTTTTCTAGCCAGCCATTGCAATAAAAAAAAAAAGTTGGAATCTATTAGATTGATTGAAAATCTTACTGAAAGGGCAGATTAAAAATAATAAAACCACCCAACCAAACAAACAGACACACACAAAAAGCTGTGCTCTGGAGTTCAAGAAGAACCATCTCAGAAAACAAAATCTGTAAAACCATAGCTAGGGCAGGTCTCGGGGGCTGGAGGGATGGCTTAGTGACTGAGAGCGTGCACTGCTCTTCTGGAGGACTGGAGCTCAGCTTCCGGCACCTCATTGGGTGGCTGGCTCACTCCAGCTCGGAGGGATCCAGCAGGCTTTTCTGGCCTCGGTGGTCCCTGCCCTCATGTGCACACATCACAATCACACACTCATGCATACATAAAAAAATGAAACAGCAATTGAGAATCAAATGAGAGCCCAGTTTAGTTCCTATTCTACAACTAGTGATTTGGGGGGGGGGGTGTTGTGAGTCCAAGTGACCTGGGATGTTTTCCTGGAGGAGGTGGGGATGAATCTGCACCTGCCTCTGGTGCACCGTGGGAATGAAGCAAATGGGGAATGAATTCAGGGCCACAGCATTAGGAGGAAGAGAGAGCAGAAGCAGGCCAGGACAATGTGCTGAAGGAAGACAGGGTCTTCCCTCTCCCCTCCTTCCTTTCATTCCTTTTTCCCTTCCTGCTTTCCTCTCTTCCATGGAAAGGCTGCCAGGGTGGTTGCTGTGCACAGTCATTGAGAAAGCATCTTTTCACACTCCACTTAATAGTGCCGGTGAGAAGGAAACTTCATGCGCTGCCTTCTGGCAATGGCGGCTGAGGGCCTGAGGACCCTCTGAGCTGCTGCTCTAACTCAGGACACTCTGCCGTGCCGGTGGTCCTTTGGAAGTCCTGCACCGGCGAGAACTGGGGAATAGTCACACTTGTTGATGAGCTTAGCAGAGAAGACTTCCTGGAGAAGCCCCATGTCTAAGGTGTTTCTAGTACTAATAAGAGCTAGCTCGGGGGTGCCACGCTAAGGGGCACCTGTGCAGGTACAGTTCAGAAGCAGCACAACGACGCCTCTCTCCTGATATTCATGTCACTCACATACAGGCGGTACCTGTGAAAATACAAAAGGTGACGTGAGGTTAAATGGCAAAGTTCAGGATGTTTCTCAGAAGCAATTAAAGTTCTTAATCGGTCAAAGGAGAGCTGATGAGGAGGCTGTTGTGGGGGCTTCAACTTGAACAACCGAAGTCAAAGTGATTCCTTTACCGACCTCAAGAGCTAAGCAGTGACCTGGTGGAGAGGCCATAGGCAAAGAGCATGAAGACAAAATCCAGGAGGAAACGGTGGCATGAGGTCAGTGACTTCCGCCATGACTCAGATGACATCATAGTTCCTAACAGGGCAAATGCAGACTCATGAGAGCCCGAGTACAGGACTTAGCTGTTCTGTTCCAGGCTTCTGGACTGCAGAACCCAAGACACTGCGCCTTCCTCAAAGACCATGCTTGTTGAAACACCGGGACTTGGCCAAAGATCATGGGTGTTTGAATGTTTTACACAGGAAAGAAAACTAACGTATGATCTGATCTATTATTGCCTTGATAGAACATCCTTAGAGATAAACAAGGTAGGAGTTTTGTAAAAGCTAGTGTTCTCATTAGGGAGACTGTGGTGTATAGGGTTAGAAGAAGTCTTTCTAAGAATTTGGCTATATTTGATCTACATTAGCAAGTACCAGGACAGCCAGGGTTCTCCAGTGAGAATGTCTGAGAGGGAGGGAGAGAAGGGAGAAGAGGGAAGCCAAATTCTTGGACAGGTTAAGGTCAATAATTCTTCAATATAGCCCAATTATAAGTTTTGTTTTCTTGGGGGAGTATGGAGTTTCTAGCCAGAGTTGAATTGTGGAAGAAGTGGGGAGGTGGAGCAGCCACCTGACCTGAATCACCCCATTTCAACTCTCTTCCACTTAGGACATGCCTTCCCACCCAAACAGAGGCTGGGCTGTTTATTTGTTTGCTTACTGTCTGTAAAGGCTGCACTTAAAGGAGCATTGAATCCTACACCATTTGAGATCAGATCAAATTATGACCCTCTTCAGGGTCCAGAGCTGTTTGATCTGGTCTTGGATGCCTCAATAGGCAGCAGCTCTTTCCTGCTTTCTTTGATTGGGAAAGACGCTTGTTACCACCTGGCTTAGAAGGCCGGCTGGCCTGGGGCTCCTGAGAAGAAGTCGGTGTGTGGAAAGAGCCAGAGTGGGAGTCATTGTGAGTACATCTACATTGCTGAGGAGAATACCCTTCAGGGAAGAGAATAGAAGTCTGAGATCTAAACCGGAGAGCAAGGGCATACTGGCTCTGGCTCACCAAGCATGGTGACAGAGTCAACTCACTTGAAGTCTGAGCCTCTGACTTTGGTGGTGTGATTTACATCTGAGATTATTCAAATGGGGGTTACCCTGTAGACTGATTGTGGGAACTTGAACTTGCAGACAAGATAGAAGGCAAAGAATGGGCAGCCCATACAGAAGAAGGGGCTGGCTGCTGTTAGCTTTGAGCTTGTGGCGTAACAAACCCAAGCATGAGGGGCTGGGATAATGAGGGAAATGACCCAGGGCCGGGATGGTGTTCCACTCCTTATGCTCCGTGGAGTGTGTGCTACTCCGACAAAGAGCGGGATTCTCTGCTTGTTTCCCCCATGCTGACCGCTGATGGGAGCGTGTTTACTTTTCAGTCTGAGAAAGGTGTGTTTGAATGCTGTGGTATGAGCAAGTCCACTCCTCCTCCGCTTTCGCTCCCCCTCACCCCCGCCACTCTTGCCTGAAATGGTTTGCTGAAGGACAAACAAACACAGGTTGTTTTTACAGGTGTAAAACCAACAGATCAAATGCTGGCCTGTGCCTGGGCTTGTGAATGGGGACTGTGTTATGTTTGGAGAACACCACCACATCATTTACACTTGCAAACCCTTTGTAATCTTAATCTCTTTGTTGCTTTTATGTTATACTGGCCCCCCAAGGTTAAAGAAAGAGATTTAGACCTTAAACACAAATCCAGCCTTCAAGCTCTGGAATTATCTTTGCCTTTAAATGCAGCTGATCAATGCCCATTTCTTTTGAAAATAAAACCCTTTTGAACCTTGAAAGCCTTCCACTGTTGAGCGGTGCCTAAGTGCCACATGGGGGAATGGGCAGAAAAGAGCCCATTTTTCCCTTAGTGCTTGCATTAGGGGTCCCAGAGTTCAGTCCAATGCAATCAATTTAATTGGCGCTAGCTCTAGTGACAAATTATGCTGGTTTACACTCCAGCGTAGCAGAGATTCTCAAACGCAGGGGAAGAAGGGAGATACACTTCTTGGTCTCTACTTAAAGAGGGCAGCAGTATTGGAAAAGGAGCACATTTAATTTATCACTGTCAGAGCAGGTGCAAAGTTTAATTCTAACTAAAAGCATTAAACAATTAACCCAGACAGTCAGGCCTTCTGAAACTGCTCAGTAGCAGGGAACACACGGACCAGATTACTGACGGAAGCTGCTGTGCGTCCTGTTCATCATCATTCCACTGGAGATCTTGTTGCAAAAAAAAAAAAAAACAGCACGAGAGAGAGGGAGAGAGAGAGAGAGAGAGAGAGAGAGAGAGAGAGAGAGAGAGAGAGAGAAAATAAGAAAGAAAAAAGAAAAGAAGAAAGTTCAGAAATACAACAACTTCTCATGTCTTTCAGTAGATGTCTGAATTGAAAGAGTCAAACAGTATACCATCCTACACTCAGAGACCAACAAATAACTGTCCCTTGAGCCTGGGTTGATTAGCAGAAGGAAGACAAATAGGAAATCATGGAGTTTTGAGACTTCTGATCAGGTTGTCCATCTTCCCTTCTAGTGAGGTACATTACTGCATAGGAAAACATTTCATGAATCTGAATATCTGAATTGTTCTGTGGAGATTCTCTCTCTCTCTCTCTCTCTCTCTCTCTCTCTCTCTCTCTCTCTCTCTCTCTGTGTGTGTGTGTGTGTGTGTGTGTGGTGTGCGCATGCGTGCTCTAGGAAGCATGTTTGTGCACAAGGTTCTGGGGTTTCAGTAACACAGTGGGCCAGCTATTCTGACTTGGTGCCAGCAGGACAGCAAAGACATGAACTTGAAGTCAGCTTGATCTGCTTTGAGCTGTGATCTGGCTTCACTCTTGATCTCTCCAATCTCTGTAAGCCCTGGAGAATATAAGGCACCCTTCGTGAGCCCCAGCCACAGCTGGCAGGCTAGCCTGGCCCCCACAGTCTCACATATATTGGGACTCAGATTAGATGAGAACCTGACCCAATGCTGATTCACGGAGAAGTCTTGTTTTCAACATACATGGAAAACTAGACTAACATGATTCTCATGCCTTTAGATAGATAAATTAGCTTCTCCTGGATTAATTTTAATCAGTTTAACCTATGATAGGAATGCTTGCTTAAAAAAATTCCATGACTGGAAGATCCTTGATCTAAGGGAAATGGACAGATGACTGTGCATCTCCTCACCACTGTTCAGAAAACATGCCCGAGATTGATGAGATACTTTGCCAAGGACACAGTGAGTTGCATGGATGGCCTCATTTGGTGATCTCCAGCTTTAAGAGCTGCTCAGGCTGGGGTGGAAGTGGGGCCTGAGTGCCCGTCACCTGCTCTCTTCCCTTGCAGTACATCATGTTTCCATAAAAACCACTCTGAAAACCATAGGTCCCTGCTTGAAACAGCCACACAGTTGCCTTCTTGTGTGCAAATTACCAGTTTGCTGCAAGGGAGACAATTGTGGTACTTTCCTAGTGATGTGTGTAAGTTAATTACTTTACACACAAGATTGTGTAGTTTTTCATTGTAGTTTAGCCGTAGGAAAAAAAATTAAGAGAAGCCAGGCAGTGGTGGTGCACACCTTTAATTTCAGGATTTGGGAGGCAGAGGCAGGTGGGTCTCCGAGTTTGAGACCAGCCTGGTCTATAGAGTGAGTTCTAGAACAGCTAGGGCTATAGAGAGAAACGCTGACTCAAGATAAAGAATGAGAAGGAGGAGAAAATTAAAAGAAATGAAAGAAGGGAAGGCAGAAAGGAAGGGAAGACAAAAGGGAAGAAGGGGAGGTGTGGTGGTTTGAATGATAATAGCTCCATCAGGCTTACAGATTTGAATACAGAATTGGTCACCAGGAAGTGACATTATTTGAAAGGATTAGGACATGTGGCCTGTTGGAGTAGGTGTGGCCTTGTTGGAGGAATTCTGTCACTGAAGGTGGGATTTGTGTTTTCAAAAAGCCCATTCCAAGCCCAGAGTCTCTTTTGTCCTGCTGTCTGTACATTTGGATGTAGGACTCTCAGCTCCTTCTCCAGCACCAGGTCTGCCTGCATGCCACCAGGTTCCTCTCCACGATGATAATGGACTGAACCTCTGAAACTATAAGCCAGCTTTAAAATGTTTTCTTTCATGATAATTGCTTTGGTCATGGTGTCTTTTCACACTGACTAAGATGGGAGGAAAGTAAAAGAAGAGAAAGAAGACAACCTTACATGGTTCCCCACCCTGCCCAGCATCAAACTTAGGGCTTTGAGCTTAAATTTGAGGGATCTGGTACACACAGTCCAATGGTTGCAAAGAATTCAGTGTCTTGTTCTCAGTCCCACTTCTTGAGCCTTCACTTCTATTCTGTGATGATGCTTGCTGTCTTTTCCTGTCAGCTTAATACTGAATATAAAATATTTGCCTGGTTGTCATCTTCAGAAGATTGTAGCAGCTTATATTTCTCCTACGAGTGAACACTGCCAGAGGCAGATGTTTGGTCAGCACTTATGAGTACACAGATCTGTTTACTACTCAAAACTGTGTGGCTTATGTGCTATTTGCTGAGATAGAAATAAGGGAGAGAGAGAGAAAGAGGAGAGAGAGAGGGGGGGCGGGGAGGTGGGATTCTCCTTTGTATGTTATGAATATGTTTTATTGTCACAGGTTAATAAAGAAGGTGCTTTCAGCCAATGGCAGCACAGAATATAGCCAGGCAGAAAATCTGAACAGAGGTGGAGTCAGAAAGATGCCATGTAGCTGCCAAAGGAGACAGACACTGGAGAACATGGTTTACTGGTAAACCATGAGCCTCATGGTGATACATAAATTGATAGAACTTGGTTAATTTAAGATATAATAGTTAACTAGAAATATACCTAAGCTATTGACCAAACAGTGTTGTAAAGAGTATAGTTTCTGTGTAATTATTTCAGGTCTGGGTGGCTGGAGATGAACAAGCAATATCCTACTACAAAATGGTGCATCGTGGGCTGACTACATCCACATAAAACCTGAGAGAGCTTGGAAAGGAATTCTAGCCAAAAAGAACAGATTTTAGTACAGCTTCTTGGTAGCCATATCCTCTCTGTCATGGGCTCTTTTTGTTGGTGGTGAGCAGGGGCACTGTGGCTCCTTTAAGAGAAGTCTTCCTGACTCAGCATTAGCAGAAAAAAACAGGGGGGCTTTAAAAAAATGACAGCTTCCTGGTTTGTGCTAGTAGCACAAACTATGGCTCTTTTGGGAGGTCCTGCATTTAAATAGGGTTTGTGAGCAGAGTGCTATAAGTTGCTTAATGCCAACATAGACCTGCTATGCCCCTGGAGCTGGGGTAGTGAGCATGGCTCACAGAGTTGATAGGAACATGCCTCCACCATGTTGGACTGGGCAGAACCAAAATGCAAAGCAGCCTTAGTTCTAGCCATGCCCACTTATCATTTAAAATAAAGGGTGTTCCTGGTCAGAAAATGATTACAGATACACAATAAAGACAGATTCAGGTAAAAAAAAAGAACTCTGAATGGGTCACAGTGTTGAATAAATTTTTGTAGGCTTGGGAGAGAGAGGAAAAAGAATATAAACAGTTATCTAAAAAAGTAAAACTTTAAAGAGACAGAGTACAGACAGTTGTAGATTAAAGGAGTGAAGAAAAATAAGTCATGTAAAGATGGAAAATATACAGAGAGTCTAGATTATGTATATTTTTTGTTTTCTTTGAATTTTTTTGACTGTGAATGAGCTAAGTACAGAGAGTCATTTCATTGTACAGGCTGCTAAGCTAAACCAACATATATATATATATGTATGTATATATATATGTATATATATGTATGTATATATATATGTATGTATGTATATATATATATATATATATAGTTAGTAGTTAGTTAGTTAGTTAGTTATCTTGATTTATCTTGATTTCAAAATTTGTGCCCAAGATAAGTTGCTTTGGAAAAGAGGTTCTACTTTTATTTCCATAGAGGAACCTATGGTTTCCTTCTAGACTAATGTGGTTTGATGGACCAAGAACCCATGAAAGGTCTCTGTGAACTCCCAAAAATGCTTTGCCCAACAAAAGCAGGAAGCAGTTTGGAGAGAACTATGCCCAAATTCCCAAATATTGTTTATAAATGTTTGTCTTCACTTAGATGGGGATATCATATTGAGATGAAATACTTTGCATTGGTATGGATCTTGTTCCATTGATACAAATTTAAAGTCAGTTTTGTTATATGTATTTCTACTCTTGTTTAAGGTATTGTGTTTGTGTAGCTCATCTAAAACTATAATGTATAGTTAAGAAATACAGATTAATAGACAGTCATTTATAATAGTCAAACTTGTGGTCATGTTAGTTAGGTTTCCTAGATGTACAGAGATATATTTCAGATGGATAGGAATTCTTCAAATCTTTCAAAGATGTACAGCATATGTCATTTAAATGTTTTAAGAACTTAGACTTTTCTCAACAGTGAGACATGTCTGCTTCTGGCAACACCAATTACTTCAGATAGGTTGATAAGCATTTAAGAAACTCATTATGGCGCTTTTCTATCTTCCTCTTGGAGAGGCAGCTTCGCTTCTCCCTCTCTCCCCACTTCTTCCGGTCCCCCCGTCTCTTTCTTTCTCTCTGCTCCTCTCTTTCTCTCTCTCCTTCTCCCTTCCCCCTTCATAACCCCCCTGAATAAATATTTCAACCTCAAAAAAAAAAAAAGAAACTCATTATGGAATTTGCCTTCAATGTGACAAGAATAACCATTTGGGCAAGAAACTGCTTTTGCCTGGACTGCTTGATGGTATGCTGTAAACTGGACATGCCAAGATGCACATAAAATGGCTGCTGAAGCCAAGGCAGGCAGTGGCGTATGCCTTTAATCCCAGTACTCGGGAGGCATGAGGCCGGCGGATCTCTGTGAGTTCAAGACCAGCCTGGTCTACAAGAGCTAGTTCCAGGACAGGCTCCAAAAAGCTACAAGAGAAACCCTGTCTTGAAAAACCAAAAAAAAAAAAAAAAAAAAAAAAAAATGGCTTCTGAACTGCCTAAAGAAGGTGAGACAGTCTCAGGGTTTTGCTTCATGAAAGAGTCTACCAGACATTCCACAGAAAACAGAAGAAAGTGACTGACAAACTGACAATATGGAACTGTCTTTGAAATTTCCTGCTTCATTGAAAAGTCTGGCAGATACTATGGTCCTTTAGGCTGAAGGTGGATACCCCAACATTACAGAAGAACTTTGGGTGACTGTCCAGGCAGTGAGGTTTTTCTATCAGTTCTAGAGTTTTGGAAGTTACAATGCACTTCCTGTTTACTTAGGTAATATTATATCCTTCTGGTGTCTTTGTTGAAGTTGAAGAAAGAGTTATAATTATACAAGAAAAATTAGATATAAAACTTGGTGACCCATGTGTTAGCCACAACAGGAAGAAATTCTAGAGTGTAGGAGCATGGCATGTTGATGTTTTCTCTTTGGACTCTGTGGTCATCAGTTTTTACATCATTGTACATTGGTTTGCTCTCACGATCTCACATACTTTGAGTCAGAAAATGTTCAAAAGGAATCTTCATGAGCTGCTTGTATGTTGTTTTTTCAGAAAAAAAATGTTGAGCTGGGAGTTATTTCCTACAGGCCTTATCAATTTTGAGCAGCCCAGTGGCACTCTTTATCTATTTTTATTTTATCTGTTTGAGTGTTTGCTTGCGTGCATCTTAGTGTACCACATGTGTGCCTGATTCCTCAACAGGTCAGAGGGTGTAACATGGAGGGCTTGCTTGTTGGGGTTTCTGTCCTGTCCGATACCCCACAGTCGGCAAGCCCCAAAGAAAATCACACAGAGATCTCCAAAGTTATAAAACTGATTGGCCCATTAGCTCAGGCTACTTATTAGCTCTTATAACTTATATTAACCTATTATCCTTATCTATGTTAGCCACATGGCTCAGTACCTTTCTCAGCTGAATAGATTACATCTTGCTTTTTCCTTAGTCTGGGCAGGAATGGGGGAAGAGCTTCCTTCTTCCCAGAATCATCCTGTTCTCCCTGCCTTGCCTCTACTTCTTGTCTGGTTTTCCTACCTATGCTTCCTACCCGGTCAATAAGCATTTATTCAAAACATGATTGACAGAATACAGACAATTCTCCTATACCAAGAGAGGGTGTTGGATCCCTTGGAACTGGAGTTACAGATGGTTGAGCCACCACGTGGGTGCTAGGAATTAAACTCCTCCCCTTTGGAAGAGCGACAAGTGCTCTGAGCTGCTGAGCCATCTCTCCAGCTCCGTCCCTACCATGCCAATAGTCTTCTTTATAACACTGGGTATTGTGAACATAGGTGGCTCTGGAGACACAAGGAGTCTTCCATAGAAACACAACCCATTTCTCCGGCAAAGCTGTTCAAAGTGGAGTTCAATGAACTGGTTCTACACGTGCTTTCTCCACCTTCCCATGCAGGAGAAAACAAGGGGCAGCCTCCACACCAGTTCAGATGGTCTGAGGCACCCAGGCCTTCTAACAACTGGGCAAGAAGTATGCAATTTAAACTATTAGTGCAATTCCCAGAGCTCTCATTTGAATAAGGATCTTCCATGCATATATCTCATTCCTTATTTCTCCATTATTTGCTTTATCTATTCAGCTAGACTTAATTGCCATTTCACAGTGGCCTCCATGAAATCTGGTTAGTTTGCCCATTGTCACTATAATTTCAGGAGATTTATGTAAGTTAATGGTGTTAGCAGGAGCTGCTCTTCTTTTGAGGTCTCTGGTGAGCTCCTTTGCCCTCGCATGTTCTGGTCCAGGATGCAGTGACCTGAGAGATGTGTTAAAGGAGGCCCCCTTCACGACAAGGGGGATGAGGGTCCATGGGCTTCCTACAGCCATTTCAGAGGAAAGTCTAGAGGCAGCATGCTCAGTTCTCCCTCCTATCTGTGGCTTTCTTATCTAAGGAAACAACCAACTGTTGATCAAAAATATCCCCCCACAATTCCATCTGTTAGGACATATGCAGACATTTTTTTCTTGTGTAATGGCTACTTACATAGCATTTACATAGTACTGGGTATTGCAAAGAATAAAAAGATTTAAAGACTATGGGATAATATGCATAGTTTTTACACAAACACTGCACTGTTTATGGAAATGATGAGCATCTGCAGATTTTGATATTGCCTGAGTTCCCTGGATATGTAGAAATGATCACATAGAAAAAAATAACAAAATCCTTACATATCTATTTATGTTCTAATTTCAAAATACTGCAAAATTGAAATGTTTTTAATCTTGATAGCTGATAGAGGAGAATAAAATAAAAATTGGAAGGTAAAATGTTATGGGCAGTAAGGAGAGAAGAGAGAGAAAGAGGAGAGGGAGAGAGAGAGAGAGAGAGAGAGAGAGAGAGAGAGAGAGAGAGACTTATGTTTCCTCTTTATTGTCCTTACCTTGTTTGTTTGTTTGTTTTTTGAGCAGGATCTCACTGTGTAGATCCTGATGTTTTGAACTTACTAGGTAGTCCATGCTGGCTTGAAAACTCACAGAGGGCCTCCTGCCTCTGTCTCCCTGAATAAAGGGACAAAAAGGTGTGCATTACTGTACCAAACCTGCCCTTGTCTTCTTAAATATAACTAGGAGGGAAAAAAAAACCAGAAAATACAAATAACAAAATGCATTTCCTTATGGTAGGATTAAACTCTCAGCTGTGTCATTTCTGAGATCGAAATGCCATAAACAAAAACAAACCAAGCCATTTTCATGGTGAGTTTTGTGTTTAGTATATGAAGTATTTCTGGATTGTCATCCAGCTAGCGCTTGTGACCACTGTAGAAAAATAAAATATTTAACAACAGAAAATTATGACATTGTCCTGATTTTGACAAGGGAAGAAAGGAGACTACAAATGTTCCTTAAAAATAGACTTGCTTCTCCTGAGGCATATGGGGACAAAGTGGTGGAGAGATGCTTCCTGGGAGAGGCAGAGAGTTTCCAGCGTCGGGATCGACTGTGGAAAAAATAACTGGTTTTCTGCGCTGACTAAATCACTGTCAGTTCTTGCCTTGGAACCCACCCTTCCCACTGGAAAACTGGGAATCCAGCATTCATTTCTCTGAGATATCAAATTAACTTGGGTTCCACCGCCCCTTCCCCATTATATTATAAACAAATCCCCTGATGTGAACGATTGTCCTTATATACTGTGTAGTACCAAATTATCCTTCTGGTTAAAAAAATATAAAGTGTCTTTCTCAAAAACTGTTCATCTGAACTCTGGGCCAAGAGTATGAATAGCGCTTGTCCTCAGCTCGAACAAGAAGGAGACTGCAGCTGCAGCTGGGGTGGTGGCACACCTTCAATCCCAGCCTCTCCGTGGAGAGAGGGCAGGAGAAGCAGGCAGATCTCTGGGGGTTTGAGACCAGCGGGGTCTACATAGCGAGTTCCAGGATATCCAGAACTACACAGTGAGATGCTGTCTTGAGCAAAATGAAGAGGGGAAAGTAAAAAAGAAGCATGCAGCTGTTCAGTGCCGGCTTCTTCCACCCTTCTGCCTCTTGAATAATACTGCAGAGGTTGGGAGACAGCTTGTCTAATCTGACTCTTTCCATCCACCAACTGGGTCCGAGGGATCGAACTTAGGTCGTCCTCAAGTTTGGTGACAGCGCCTCGTTCATCCCACATGTGGCATTTCTTCTCAACACCTAGTCTGGCTTCAGAAGCTGTCCAGGGCTGTAAGCTGGGTCTGCACTGTTCCCTCCTCCATCAGGGAATCACATGCGTGTTGCAATCCCTCCTACTCTTTAGACCATTTCGTAGTCTCCAAATACTCGCTGAGCATTTGCCTCCTGATACCAGTGTCCCTGACTCCCTCCGCACGTCCACACACTCTGCCACTTTCTCTCGTTATGGTGGGCAGTTTTTCTACAACACGGCCTGAGAGTTGTTCTTTTCTAATGCTCATGTCCCACATGGTGAGGTCTGTAATTTTGATACTGGCAGGAATTAATAATCTCCTTGTTATGTTCCTAATTAGTTTTTCATCAAAATCACTGTTAGAATCTGCTCATTATTCTGTTGAGGCTTCCCCCCTCAGGTGGCAAGCCAGAGGTATTCCAAGGAGCCTTTAGTCTATTAAAGGCTCCATGGACCCATCTTCTCCCCCATTCAATTAAGATTCTCCCCTTAAACTCTCACAGTGGGATCTAAGTGTTTTGGCAGAGTCCCCCAAATAGCCTAAGGTTTCCAGGAGGCACAAAATGTTCTTGGCATTGGGTTTACTGCTTGGGTTCTAGGTTTTAGAAGACAACATCCAATTACCATGCTGATAGACTGTAAGACTGTCTCATTGTCTCATGCAGTCACCATGCTGATATTCTTTAGGACTGTCTCATGCAGTTATCATGATGGTAGACTATAGAACTGTCTCATGCAGTTACCATGATAGTAGACTGTAGGACTGTCTTATGCAGTTACCATGATAGTAGACTGTAGGACTGTCTCATGCAATTTCCATGCTGATAGACTATAAGACTGTCTCATACAGTTACTGTTATGGTAGACTGTAGGACCTGTCTCATGCAGTTACCATGATGGTAGACTGTAGGACTGTCTTATGAAGTTACCATGATGGTAGACTGTAGGACAGCCTTATGCAGTTACCATGATAGTAGACTGTAGGACTGTCTCATGAAGTAACCATGATGGTAGACTGTAGGACTATCCCATGCAGTTACCATGATGGTAACATGTAGCACTGTCTAGTGCAGTTTATTGTTTTTGTAATTCCTGAATTCCAGAGGATAACACTCAGAAGGAATGGCAGGAAAGTTTCATATAGACTGAGAATCCCACTTCTGAGGTCTAGTTTTTGGGATTCTCCACTTTAAACAACCAGACTCCTAAGAGACTCAGGGGAGCTTCTGAAGGTATGTTGTTTCTGAGTTCAGGCTCTTACCTGGACTAGAGTTCAGTCCTCCTTGGTGTGAGAGGACATTGTTTTCTACTACCTTCATACATTATCTTAAAACATATTTTTCTTACTGTTACTGTAGGTATGCATGGTGTGTGTGGGTGTGGACATGTTGTAGCCCATGTATGGAGGGTGTGCGTGGTGTGTGTGGGTGTGGATATTTCGTAGCCCATATGTGGAAGGTATGCATGGTGTGTGTGGATGTGGACATGCCATAGCCCATGTGTGGAGGTCAGAGGACAACTCTGTGGAGTTATTCTCTCTTTCCATCTTCATATGGGTTTGGGGGATTACACTCAGTATCTGCTGAGTCATTTTACCTGCCCCCTGACTTTATTTTTGAAACATCTGATTTTGAAATAATTACAAGCAGAAAAATACAGGCAAATGAGTATTTCAGAGATCGTCTATACAACTTTTACCCAGATTCTCCAGTTTTTTAGTTGGGATATTAATTTTATATCTTTTGCCTTATGTTGGAAATCACTTGGGAGAAGATGTCATATATTCTGTGCCTTAATATGTCAGTATATATTTTCTAAAAACCAGAATGTTCACTCAATATTCTGAATACAGAATACAGTTATTAAAAATAAGAATGATAGACCATCTTTTTTATTACTAATCCATACTCTATACTTGTCAGTATAGCACCAATGTCCTTTCTACTCTCCTTGAGTGCAGGATTTACCCCGGCCTCATACAGTATATTTAGTTGTTATGTTTCCTTTTTCTTTAATTTGAGGAAAGCATTTCAATTTTCATTTTTCATTTTATTGAAAGAAAATACTAGTTATTTAACAGCATTTTTAAATTTGGGCTTTATGTTGTATTTCCCCATGATAGAAATCATGTTATGTGTTCCTGACCAGAATTCTGCATTAATCTTCATGGACAATGTTGGGTGCATACATCCAAGGACACACACATGAGGCTGGCTCGATAATTATTAATTTAAATTTTCACAGACGGATCAAGGTCTAACCGGTTTTACTCTTGTGAAGTTTGATGAGTTTTATAAGATTGTATCTAATAAACCCAATGCAGAGAGACGCTTTATGATCAGTTTTCATCACTCATTGTCTTATTCATTGGGCTCGAACCCAAGATTCAATGTTCATTGACAATGTCTACTCAGTTTAATGTGGTGATATCCTTTCACATCTAGTACTGTCTCCAAATCCATCAGCACTCTACGGTATAGAAGAGGCCTTTTCTCTTCAGTTGTTTATTTGGCAATAATTCCCTTGATTGCATAGATTCATACCTTTTATATAGGAATTTCTAATCTGTTATTCTGATGCCCAAAGAATCAGACGCTGAGTGCGAACCCTCTTTTCTCCCTCATTGTCCCCCTCTCCCTCCCAATGCTCCTTCTCTTCCTCCCATTTCTACTTCTCCCCCTTCCTCCTGTACCTCAACCATCCTCTGAAAGTGTTCCTTACTTTCTGGAATAGGACGGTTTCCTGGGCTCCTCATCCATCTTTGCCCCAGGTCTGAAACCAGTCTCTTCTTCAGGGTGCTCTCTGGTTCTTTTAGTGGAGAATGATGTTTAGAAGCCAGGACTGGAGTGCTAGACATGCTTGCTGCTGGCATGGCATTACATTTCAGGGGTTTTTTTTTTTTGGCAAATAAAAGTAGAATATAAAGTTTACAGGCATTATTATTACAGAATGCCTGTGGATTTCTCTTGCCACCTGAAAGTCTTTTCGGCTGCCTCTCCTCTCTCCTCTCTCTCTCTCTCTCTCTCTCTCTCTCTCTCTCTCTCTTCTCTCTCCTCTCCTCTCTTCTTCCCTCCCTCCCTCATAGACAGTTTCACTGGAGAACCCTGGCTGTCCTGGTACTTGCTAATTAAACCAGGCTGACCCCAAACTCATAGCAATCTACCCGTGTCTGCCTTCCAAGAGCTGGGATTCAAGGTGTGTGCCACATGGCTGGAATCTTTTTTTTTCCATATTGAGAATCCAGGATCTTCAAAACATAAACAAATGTACTTATTTTCTTAGTTCTATAATTTACAAAAACTAGTTACAAAGATTCTGCTCCTGTGTTTGTACAAAATAAACTTGTTGAGAAGAGGTCAAGGTTTGCTTCTGAGATTTTTGTTTTTCCTTCGACTTAAGGTATATAGAACACTCTGCTCACAACTATCTGTATTAGTCCTTTGTTTAAATGTCCTTCAGTAGGTTTCTATTATTTAGTTCTATTTCAATTGAATTTATTTTTTTCCATTTTCATTTATTTTTTTATGCTCTGTGCTGTAGCGGTAGAAACGCTATTCTGATTTAGCAGTTAGAAACTCTATGTTACCCGCTCTTGTTAATGGACTTTTATCTTTGAGTATTTAGACTATTAACGTGCATCTGGAAATCAGAATTACAGAAAACGCATTCTCAGAGCTGTTTCATTTTCTCTTACCCTCTCAGTCTTACCCCACGTCTCCAAAGTTAACCAGTTTTGTTGTTTACTAATTTAGTCTCTGTATTTCTTTTTAGAAAAACAAATACAAAGATTTGTGTATAGTTTACAGTTTATTCTCCTCTCTACCTTTTATTTAAAAGACGGTATCTAGAACATTCTCTTTTGTGCTTTGTATATTAACTTCTTAGTACCTGATAGAAATCACTCTATCTATTTACAAAGATTCTCCTGTGTTTTCTTGTTGTGAAATAATTACCTAATACATCAATGCTTTGTATGGTTCAGTTTATTCGTCCCATTTCTAATATTAGGACGTTTAGATAGTGTACTACTTAGTTTTTATAGTCAACTTGACACAGTCTAGAATCACCTGAGGAGAGTCTTAATGAGAAGTTATCTAAACTGTTTGGTTTTTTTGGGGGGGGGCAAGTCTGTGGGGGATTGTTTTGTTAGTTAATTTAAGACAATCCAGCCCACTGTGGGCAGCACCACTCCCCAGGTAGGAGATCCTCCACAGTGTAAGAGAGGAATACACTAGCCAAGAGCATGCAAGCAAAGGTCCACGTGTTGTCTCTCTACAGTTGTCTGGGTGTGAGGCTTTTACTCCTTCCCCTGACTTCGAGGCAGTAATGGACAGCAGCCTGGAACTGCAAGACAAAACGGACTGTCCCCCTGTAGTTGCTTTTTGTTTGGACATTTTATCACAGCAAGAGAAATGAAACTAGAACAGGTGACTTCTTGTGTTTTGCCAAATATTAGTAATTCCATGTAGACTAAATTCATGAGCTTTTTCAGGTATTGGTTCAGACGTAAATGTCTAAAAGTGGGATCAATGGATAGAAGAGTAAAATACATATGTGATTTTGTCAGAACCTTCGAGAGACTGAGGGTGGCTCAGTGAGAAAGGGATATGCTGTCTAAGCATGAACACCTGGGTTTGGATCCCCAAGTCCACATTAAAGCCAGTAAGTCTAGCCCTGGATGGTAGAGTCCCATTGACCACCCACTCTAGCTGCAATGCTGGGCTTCAGGTTCAATGAGAGACCTTGCCTCAAAACACTGAGTGAGGAAAAGTCGCCTTGATATCAACGGCTAACTCCACACGAGCTTTTTGAGCAAGCACACCTTCACACATGCAAGTAAGAAAAGAATTTGCCAAATTACCTTCATAATGTCTGTATAACTGTGCTATCCACTCCGATATATAAAGAGATTCCTTTTGGCCTTGTTGTAGAGTGAACTATCAAGGTTTTGATTTATTTTCTCAACTTGATGTTATCTCATTGTGAGCTAGGGATCACTTCTCTTGGGATAAAGTTGAACATCTTATCACATATTCGAGCATGGTTTTCATGTGTCTTGGGAAATCATTCATAATTTTGCTTACTTATTAATGATTTTTCTTTTTTGTCGATTTTGGACATCCTTTAAGTATATTTATAGGTTCTTTTATATTTCTTAATTTGCACACACATGCATAAATACCCATGGGGCCCAATATTTTTAAAAGACTCTTTTTTTCCCCTTAAGGATGGAGTAATGACTCAGTGGTTAGGGACACTGACTGCTCTTCCTGAAGACTTGGTTTAAATTCCTAGCACCCTTTTGGCAGCACCCAACTGACCAATCACCTAGCTCCTGGAGTGATCAGAAAGGGGAGATGGATTCAAGATGAAGGCAAACAAGAACCAGCTAGGGTTTTGTGAAGATGATCTGAAATCAAAGTTATTTCTTGCTACCTCTTAATTTGCAGCGTGACTACTTTGCAGAGACTAAGGCAGCTAGTTACTCGTGGATCTAAACATGCATTCCTGTCAGGATTCGGAGGAGCTGAAGCTGGCAAAAAAAAGTGCAGTTACAGGTCTTGGTCAGTGAAGCATTCACGCATGCGCATCAGATTCAGTCTATAGTGTCCTTGACCATCCAAGGATCCCAGCACTCGGAGGCAAAGGTGCAGTTTGAGGCTTCAATTTGAAGGCGGCTGGTGTACCCAGCAAGTTCTATGCTAGCAAGGGCTCCGGGAGAAACAAATGTGACACCCTACCCACCGGTCCCCAATCTCCCAAGATAATCTTTGTGACCTGTCTTAACCAGGAGCATCTAGGACAGGGAATCGTTCTTAAATAATCTTTTCTGTATTGTGAACTTTTAATCTAAAATGATTTATCATCTGTTTGAAATGTGTCTGGTATGGTCTCTTTTGGAAAATATTTTTGGTAGTTCCTGGCTTCTATTTCAAAGTGTAATTATTATCCCTTGACATTAGAAAGCTACCTTCTCGGTCATATAATCTAGATTAGCATGGCCGTTCTTCTCTCAGCACTAAAGAACTTTTTCCGTTGACTCAGGATGTCACTGTTGCTGGCATCCAGCTGTCAATCTAAAGGGCATGTCTTTGAAACCATGGTTTTTGTTCTCCCTATTGTAAAGATCTGCTCCTTGTCTTTGCTGTAGGAGATTTTCATAACCTATCTCAGTGTATACTTCTTTTCAATTTTTGTGCCCATGCTATATTTTTGGTTTGTTTCTTTTGTGTCTGGTTCATTATTATTAGTGAGTTCTCTTGTTTATTATTTTTACACGTGGCCTCAACTATATCACCTTCTCATCTCTCCCAGGCCTCTAGCCGCTGTGTGGGACAGCTAGAATGACGTTTCCTTTTTCTTTCTTTCTTTTTTTTGCCACTAAAAGATGATTTGATCTCACTGTGATGAGAGGTTAGGGCCTTTGAAATTCTTTGAAAGTTTTTAAGGCGTGCTTTAAGATTTTGTGGATTTGAAAACGAAGGTGAAGTTGTTTTCAACTCTTACCTCATTTACTGGTTTGTTCAGAATTGTGATTTGTGCAAACTGAAAGAAATAAGGGTGTCATTTTTATTGTCTTCTATGCTTAGCATGCCATGAAAAACACGTGCTGGCCTGTTTGGTTCTTCACTGCCAGCATAGCCACCTACACACATGTGCTTGATGATCTCAAGCTGTTCTTCAAAGTGTGTGTGTGTCTGCTTGATCCAGCATAAAAAGGTTCTTGAGCAAGTGGAGAATGTGCCCTCAAATCGAGATTTCTTATTACTGCATATTCCTACCTACAAGGGAGCCGGAATCCCTTTTATATTGGTTATTTAATTGATCCAATTATGAGAGGTACCAAAAAGTTGGCACTGATTTTTCTAGGCCCCAAGTATTTATTTCTTTCATTGTTGTTGTTGTTGTTGTTGTTATTACTATTATTATTTTACCTATAGGCTAGAATGTACAGTAGAATAATCAGGAGGGATTTTCAATACCCACCTTCTCAGTTCCATTGTCTATTGTATAATTTTTCCAAGACAATGCATGACTTGGTCTCTGTGAGAAAATGCATGTGTTGCACGGATCAGTTGGTTCTCAGCAGTTAGAATCTGCAGGGAGGAGACCAAAGGATTATATTTGCCAGTCCAATGAGTCGAGGCTTGGTGTGGAAGGTCCTTATGTCTATGTGTTGCTTGTATTGGTTAATGAATAAAGAAACTGCCTTGGTCTAATAAGGCAGAACTTAGGTAGGCGGGGAGGACTGGACTGAATGCTGGGAGGAAGAAGGCAGAGTGAGGGGATGCCATGGATCCGCCGCCGGAGATAGACATGCTGGTAGGCCACGACCTTGTGGTGATATGCAGATTAATAGAAATGGGTTAAATTAAGATGTAGAGTTAACCAATACAAAGCTAGAGCTAATGGGCCAAGCAGTGATTTAATGAATACTGCAACAGAGGCTTAACCCTAGGATCATGATATTATTGGGTCTGAGGGGATCCAGAGTCATCAGGAAGCTGGTCAAACATCTGAGGTGCTCCTTGTGCCTCCATTGGGGAGTAGGAACACACGGGAATCCAAGGCACACTCTTGTCCCAGAATAGCATTGTAATTTGTTTGATTGCCTATCTACAGATTATCCTCTTATATGAGAGGGTAGAGGGGAGAAAAGAAGGAGAGAGAAAGATGGAAGGGAGAGGAGGGAAAGGAGAGGGAGAGAGGAGGAGAGAGGAAAGGAGGGAGGGAGGGGAAGGGAGGGAGGGAGGAAGAGAGAAGAGAGAGAGAGAGAGAGAGAGAGAGAGAGTGAGAGAGAGAGGAGACGAGAGAGAGAGAGAGAGGAAGAGAGGAGAGAGAGAGAGAGAGAGTTGCCCAACAGTGTTCATTTGATAATCTGGGAGAGCGGGAGGGAGAGAGACAGAGAGACAGAGAGAGAGAGGAGAGAGTTGAGGATGCCTGGCTGTAGTAATGTTGGTCTGCAGTATAGACCGAGTCTGTAAAGTATTCGTGTAGCACCATGCACACATGCTCTTTCCCAATTCCAGTCACTCCTCTTTCTCACCCTCACCTTATTGATGGAATTTCATGATGCACCTGCGCTAACCTCCTCTCCCCTAGCTCAAGCCTTTTTTTTAAAACACGTAGGTTAACTGTGTTTTTTTTTCTGTTGCTCTCTTTCTCTCTTTTCTATTCAAAATAAACTATAAGATGGATACAGAATCAGGTTCATGTGGGAGGGGAGGACCCCTCTTTATTTGAATACTTTGAAGAATTCACAGGAGCTTAGCCAAGATACCCATTTCCTCCCAAACTCACATGATTATGCTAATTCAGAAGAAACGTGTTGATGCACTATTAAAAAGCATGATCTGTTTTCAGCTTCTGGGTAGAGAGGAGAGCAGCAGCCTTTAGTGGCCGTGTCAGTTGTGCCTGTATTATTATGTGCAGATGTGCCAGCTGCCAGTAGGCATTTTCTCTCTGATAGCGCTAACCACTTAACCGTGGGTCAGCAAGGTGCAGCTCTCAGCCAATAGATCTAATTGCAATCCTTCTATGTTCCCTGTGATTGCAGGTTTCTCTGGCTCTATAAACAAATAGTAATCAACTAAACCTGTTACCTCTGAGTAGAGATGTCACGATAGGAAATATTAACTGTTCAAAATACAGTAATGATGGCTTAAAACTGTATTTGTTTCTTGAAAATAAAGAAAAAATTGTAAAAAGAAGAGAAAATCAGAGGCTGAAGAATTGGAATTCTGAAGGGCCCCTCTGGCTCTTTTCCCTCTCCATAAAAGCATCGCATGTGTGTACGATGTGTTTTATGTGGTCGGATGCAGCGTAAATATTGTGTGCATCTTTCGCTGTAGTAACACTGCATTAGCAGCATCACAAATAAGCTCTGCCTCAGCATCTACATTTTTATGACATTTTTATGTTAATGCAAGTCAAACTTATGTTTTGGGAGGTATCTAATCCATCCCAAATTAATCCATTTGTATTCCGATAATCCAATCAGCTCCAGCCTCCTCTGCGGGAAAAGTGAGATGTAAAGTCCAAGGCAGAAACATGGCAGCAAGTCTGGGCCCTGCTCTTTGAAGGTAATTTCCCTTGTTGGCAGATGGAGGCAGTGTCGGTTTGATGGACAGTGGGGGTAAAAGAATGACCTGGCTGAAGCCACCAATGTAGATAATACACTCTTAGCACATTGCTTTTATTATTTAATTGCGCTATCTTGATGCTATTCGGTAATGTTTCTATTGACTTTAACTCATAATCTCTAATAAAGTTTCCAGTCTCAGGGCCAGGGTTTAATCATGTCCTTATTGGTCTGTGGACTCTATGGTGAACCTTTCTTGAGCGTTGCTGTGTACAATCTATAGATATATACTACACTACTTAAAATTCACCATGTAGAATTTTATCTGCCAGAACGTAAATTCAGGTTTGTACGTTCTGTTTTGCTCAAATCAGCTCACTAAGGATGAAACACCCCCTGGACCTTGTTTGGAGGGAATTCTGGGTTTCATAGGTGCTCTTTTCTGTTTCCCTGAGGCTAAGCGAGGTCCACATAATTCCTCTAGAAAACTGAAAAGATGATGTTTGGTGTAGTACGAAAGACACCAAATTACACTCTTGGGTCAAGATTCAATGGAATATGAAGAATAGCCCCAAATCTTGAAACTGAACAAAACATAAGTCAAAGGGAGATCATCCCATATGCCGTAGAAAGCATAACATTGCTAAGATACTAAGTTCAAAAGCCTAGTGAAAACTGCAGGATCTCACCAACTTCAAGATTTATTAGAAAGCTAATCAAAACACAGAGTAACGGTACAGAACGGTGGTTGGTAAGGGCATTAAATAGTTCAACCAGGAAGCCATTGTCTTTTAAACAAATGCTCTGGGAAAGATGGATAGTCACATACAGAAGAAATGAAGTCGATCCTGTTCCCAACACCAGGTACAGAGATGAATGAAAGGATTCATGACCTAAAACTATAAAATGTGTAGAAGAAAGTATTGAGTAAAACGGTAATTATGCTAGATTTTGCAGTGATATCTTGGATATAATATCATAGTCACATAGACACAAAAAACAGTTTGTACTTTATAAAATTAAAAAATATTAATGAAAATATATTGTCAATGCACGAATAAGACAACCCATAAAATGAGAGAAAAAATATAAGATATGTATCTGATATGGAGTTCATAGTAAGTCTATAAAATCCAAAGTAAATAGAGAAAAAAGACTAACAACAAAAACTAAAAATTAGGTTAAGAACTTGAATAGACCTTTCTTCAAAAAGGATAAATAAAAACATGGAATGATGATTGATATTGTTAATTAGTAAAATGCTAACCAAAACTATAATGCGGTACTCATACACATTAGCATGGCTCCAAAAAGCAAGAAAGTAAAGAAGCCTATGCATGCCTGTACATGTGCATTCATGCGCGAACACACACACACACACACACACACACACACACGCACACGCACATACACACAAAGCATTAGTAATGGTGTGTAAAAAATGGGAACCATCATGAATTGTTGAGAGGGAAGTTAAAAAAAATACAGTCACTACAGAGAACAATGGTAGGTTCTCAAAAAATTAAAACACATTAGCTGTGTAATACAGCTTCCAGTAATTTCTCTTCTGAGTAAAGAACTAAAGTCCACAAGAACTAAAGCAGGATCTTGAGATTTTTTTTTTTTGGTACCCATTTCCATAGCAACATTAATCACAAAACTACAACATGAAGGCTCCAACACTACAATACCATTGAATGGGTAAGCAAAATGTGGTACATGTGTATAACGAAGTCTTACTGAAACCTATTATTTTAATTTCTTAATTATCTTTCTATATGTAGATGTTTTGCCTGCCTGCATGGCTGTGTATCTGATGTGTGCCTGAAGCCCACAGAGACTAGAAGAGGGCATCCCATCCCCTAAGACTAGAGTTACAGACAGTTTTGAGGTGCCACGTGTGTGCTGGGAATTGAATCCAAGTCCTCAAGAAGATCAACCAGTGCTCTTAACTGCTAACTCATCTCTCCAGCTCATTTATTACTGAAGCTATAAGAAAAAA
The DNA here is from genome assembly GCF_903992535.2 of Arvicola amphibius. NCBI lineage: Eukaryota > Metazoa > Chordata > Mammalia > Rodentia > Cricetidae > Arvicola > Arvicola amphibius. The sequence continues at coordinate 86,604,664 of NC_052047.1, forward strand.
GTTCTGATATGTGCTACAACGTGAACGAGCTTTAAGGACATTGTGCCAAGTAAGATAAACCAATCATAAAAAGAAAAATACTTGTGGTGGTCTGAAAGGAAATGGCCCCCCAAAGTAGTGGCACTATTAGGAGGTGTGGCCTTATTGAAGTAGGTGTGGCCTTGTTGGGGGAAGTGTGTGACTGTTGGGTTAGGTTTTGAGGTCTTTTTTTTTCTCAAGCTTCCCTCAGTGTGACCATCAGTCGACTTCCTGTTGCTTGCAAGAGGTAGGACTCTTGGCTCCAGCACCACATCTGCCTGCATGCCACCACACTTCCAGCCATAATTTCCTGTATCTCTGCAACTGCAAGCCACCCCATTTAATGATTCCCTTATAAGAGTTGCTATGGCTGTGGTGCCTCTTCACAGCAATAGAAACCCTAAGACAATACTGTGTGATGTTATGAAACATGAGATACCAGGAACAGTCAAAATGATAGACAGAGAATGTAGTTCAATGATTGCCAGGGGTTGGGAAAAAGTAAGAAGGCATTATCGTTTAATAGGTAGAGAGTATTAGTTTAAAAATGAATGATGGTTATATTTGTATAGCAACACAATTGTAATTAGTGCCACTTAGCTGAAGGTTTACAAATGGGCATGAGAGTAAATTTTATGCATATATATATATATATATTTCTATAATAAAAATATTAGGAGAGAAAAATTTTTGTTTTTAATGGAAATGGTACATAGTACAATCATTATGCTAGCTTGGGTTCAAATCTCCACTCTACTGTATACTTAACAACTCAGGAAATCGCTGCTCCAGCCCTTGATTTTCTTGTTTATTATGTGAGGTTGTGACCTAACTTAGGTTGCCGAGCATATCCAGCAAGGGTAGAGGCAAAAGTGGCTGGCTTTGGGGAAGAGCTGATTCTGTGTAGCCCACCGGCATTGTCGTTATCAGGATTGTGAACTTAAAGACTATGAGGATTCTCAGTGTTAAGAATTTTATGAATGAAGAGACTGAGTGACAGACCGAGGTCCGGAACAGCCGAATGCCCTCCTTATAACAGCACAGCTCTGTGGGGGAAGAGCTAGGCTACCCATGGATTGTCTGTCCTGTGCAGTCGGTCAGCTGACCAGCGTTTGGCTGTTGTAGAGAACAATGTGAGCAATGCTACCAAAGCCTTTGCAGTAACCCTAAGGCATGTAGCTTAAGGCAAACACTCTTGCTCTTTAGGTTCGCTGCCCTGGAGATGAAGGGGCATGTCCCCCCCAGCAACCTGTAGTGATGGATTTCAGGACCACAGGCAGCAGGTTTGGACCCTTTCCTCTAAGTCTCCATCTGGATTAAGTTCCACTGCCCCAAACCCTGATGGTTTCTGAGGACATCATACATATCTACCTGGGGATGATGGGACACAGCCAGAAGTTTCCAGGAAGCAAAGGCAGTCATTCATCGTCTTTTGTTTCCTCTGGGCTGGTTCTGTCTGACTCCAAATATCTGGCCAGGGTTTGGTCCGCCAGTTTCTGGTGGGCAGGGGCAAGAAAGAAGCCTCAATTAGGACTGAAAACCAAAGCCTAAGAATTATTTTTATCTTTTGTTCTATAATTTTGGCTCCTGGTAAAGATGGCCTCCTCTGAATGTGGCGTTCTTTGTCTGTACAGCAGTCTCTGCCTAGAATCGCCCATGCCTGTGAGGTTACGGGGTTGCTTTGACTGCGAGGGGTTTATGGGAAAGAGGCTCCTGCCAACTGTTGTCATAGAGCGAGACTTTCTTCCTTGAGCTCTCTGGCGTGACACAAGGCAAGACTCCTTTTCTGATTTGTATTTGACTCTAATGGGTCCACATGGTCCATATTCAGAGGAACACTGTCAGCTATTTTTATGAGAGGAGAGAAAATGGCGGTGGTGGCAGTGGTGATTTGTGCATGTGTAGGTGGGGGCGGGCTTGAAGGGATGGAATTGGCTTGAAAATTTGCAGTGGGCTCCTTTTCTCCTTTAACATTGATGCTGGGTAATTAGCAAAATGCGCACAGGGTTTTATCCATATTCATGCGCCCTTTCCCACAAGCATAAACAATCCAGTCTCTATTATTTCCTTGCCTGTGCAGCTCCCCCCTCTCCCTGCCACCTGCAGAGCCCTGTGCTGCTCGGCTCACTTCATTCTGGCTCTGCTTGGGGGTGGGGGAGCCTCCCACGGCTGGGCGTGGGCACCAGTGGGGAACTTAATGGTGAGCAAAGGCGCGCATGCCTCACCAGGGCAGCATCTGTGGCCAGCTGGAATTTTCAACAAAATAGATTAGCAGCTCTGATTACATGATCTTTGAGAGGACTGAGGGGAGTGGGTAGGGTCACATAATTGCTCCGGTGTGACAAAGAATATCATGAAGCAGGAGGGCAGGGCAGTTGGTTGCTTTGCTCTTCCAGGCCCAACGGGTCCACTCCCCAAGGTGATTTGCCTGGGTCTTTGCCCTGGCAGGTTGACTTCAGAGGACCCTTCATTGGTGTTCCTTGCCTTCTAGCATCCAGAAGCCAAAGGGCCTTTGATATGAGATTGGAAGAGGTTGGGATTTGGTGGCCACCCAAGTGGTATTGGTGTTGGTCTTGGTCTTTCTGTGGCTGTATCACTTTTGGAGGCTGATTTTCCATGCTTACATCCATCACCATTTTCAGACCTATAAGTGTTAATGGAGCCTCCTGTGTCTCTGTAAAAAGTGTTCTCTATGTTTGTCCTTTTTTATTAAGTTCTTAGAGAGACCAACTGTTGCCCACTGGGGCCTCAGCTGCTATGAGTAACTGGCCAGTGACCACACAGCAGAGCCTAGCACATTCCTCTACACTCGCTTGGGTTACTCCTACTGGGAGAAGATGGCCTCCTTTTCAATCCCCTCTCAGCAGGCTCTGAAACCACCAGCTGATAAGAGATCTGGACCCAGTCCATGTGTCCTAATCCTTATGAATATGCATTAGTGTTTATGACTGACTTCTCTTTGTAGAGGCAACAACCCAAGTACGAGCACAAACTGTGTGAAAGGCACAGTGTTTGGTCTGTTCGGAACACGTCTGTTCTGCCACAATGTCGGGAGACATGGCGAAGTCAGTATGAGAGGTTGCGTTAGGGATCATGTTGACTAGCTTTCAACCCAAGTCTCTCCAATAATTAGAATTTGCTTGGGCCTCTCTGAATTCAGCATTGGGGGGGGGGGGACACAAACAGCCTTTATCACTCTTTTTCCACACACACATGAAAACAAACTGTCGTGACCCTCTATTCATGATCCGACAATGGGAGGTCAGCCCCAGCCACATGTGCTTACTCCACAGTTCCTGGATCTTGTCTTTCTCACCTGGTGCACAGGCAGAGACAAGTATATCACATGCTGCAAGGGTTGCCAGGGTGAGGGCAGAAGTCAATGGAACTCTACTGTCTGTCTGTCTTTCTCTCTTCCAAAAGAGTTTACTATCAAATGTGCACATAATGTAATTGGTAGTTATTTACTGTGTGCTTAGTGTGCACCCAACATGTGATAGACTACAGAAGGGCTGCTGAGGGGACTTAAGTACAGTGCTTGTCTTCGGGAAACTTCCACAGTTATTAGGGAAGCGTGACTAGTCTGAGGGGGAAAGAACTAGAAAGACAGGAAGCTCTTTTATGTGCAAAGGCCAAATGACACGTTGCTGAAGATCATATACAGTTATGGCTTGAGGAAGATTGTCATGACAGTGCTGGGAAAGCCTCATGAGAGACTTCTGGAAGGAAGCATGTGCCTACTACTGGCAGCTGAATTTGACGTGACCACAGGGCAAACACTGGTGGCTGAAGTTGATGTGACCACAGTTTTCTCTTCTTTGAAGCCCAAAGCCACTTTTTGATAAAGGACACAGAGATTGAATTTGATCTTAGGCTGCAATCCCCCATCGCGGCTGCCATTGTCCGCCCTGTAGCAGCCTTCGGCTTAGGGAATCTTCCCTTCTGTCCTATAGATGAGAAGATGTGGATGGTGACAAAGGGCTGTGACTGGTGGTGACATTTCCACAGAAAGTCATTTATTCACAGACACTTGGTTACCGACTCCATTCTTCCCTAGCACCCCAAAGGGAGAGAGTAGCTTGAAAAAAATCACTAAGAAGCCCTTAACCTTGTAACATACAGTTTTTGCTAAAAATATATATTAATAATATATTATTGAGCGAGCATAGATGAAGAAGGCCAGGGAGGGAGGAAGCAATAAGAGCGTGAGCAAGGTCAGTGCTCTTTGCCCGCAGACTCTACAATCAATAAGATCTGGTCAATAACTGCTTTATTACTGCACTACCACCCGGAGCAAAATCATTTTTAAATTAAGAATATATTTTGCAAAACTGAATTAACAATATTGAATATTTTGCTCTTTGATATGGCTAGCCTTCAAAATCAAATTATTAAGTATGGAAAATGCTTACTGGCTGAAGCTTTTCTTTCTTCTTCCTCCTCGGTTGGTTTCTCAGCCTCGTTCCCTCTCTCAATTTGGTTGTCCTCAACTCCACTTCTCCACCCCCGCGCCCATCCCCCCACCTTCCAGCCTAGGAAGGAAACAACAGCAGATTTCTAAGATCTCCGGCACAAATGTGGATGTAAATTAGCATTGAATCCAGCACATGGAAATCAGGGAAGGAAGACACATTTGTTGGAGTCCAACAAAACTTCATTTCCTCTGAGAGAAAGGACTAAGGAGAGAAAATGGGGAATTTTCCACATGGGTAAAAGCTGAATGTGAAAACCCTCAACCTTTGGACTCCTGTACAATCTTTGGCAAGCCATGAAATCTCTCCATCGCCCCTCCCACCTCTCACCCTTGTTTACCCTGCTCTGTTCTTTCCCCTTTCACACATGGAAGGGACAGAGGAGAGTTTTAATGACCTATGTAGTGCAGTTTTGAAGCTTCAGTAGTGTTAAATCCACCACCCTCCAAAAACAAAACAAAAAAAGCAAAAACCGAAACACCAAACAAACTAAGATGTAGTTCTGTTATGAAAATTCTGCTATGCAAAAGTGTTATGAAGGCCACCATGGGCCAGAGCCCTGGGAAGAGCTTCACAACATTATCAGACCTGACTGAATCTTTCTCTGAGGAAACAAGATGATCACAATTTTAAACATTGCGATGAGGTTGCCTCACTCCTGACATCTTGGGCCACTTAGGACTGTTGGCCACTAGCAAGTAAAATCTCCTGCATATGTCATATAGGTGGTTGGGCTTGGCTAATATAAAATATTAACAGATAGCAAACAAAATAAAGATTTGCCATTGTTCAATATTGCTTTTGGGAAAAAAAGGTCTATGATTGTGCCCTGTATGTTTCAGAAAAACATGGTTAGTCTACTCAACAGTATGTGACTTGCTATTCCTATCAGATGACAGGTTTGTACTCTATGAAAGGATATTTATAGAAAACATTTGTATTTGCTATTGCCAGAAAAGGAGGGGGGGAAGTGAAGGAACTCTGTATCTGTCTGTCTGTCTGTCTGTCTGTCTATAGATCACTCTGTCATCTGTCTCTATCTATCTATCTATCTATCTATCTATCTATCTATCTATCATCTATCTATCTATCATCTATCTATCTATCTATCTATCTATCTATCTATCTATCTATCTATCTATTATCTATCTATCTATCTATCATCTATCTATCCATCTATCATCTATCTATCTATCTATCTATCTATCTATCTATCTATCTATCATCTGTCTGTCTGTCTGTCTGTCTGTCTATCTACTATCATCTATGGAGAAAGCTGTTGAAGAGAGTAAGGACTAGCATTTATGTAGGGCTTTCTTTGTAGTAGACATATATTACCTGATTTAATCTTTTCAATGACTTGGGGATATGGCTAGCATTGTTTGTGTTATGTAAGAAGATAGTTAATTTAAATACTTTGCCCAGGGTGCTGCTAAATAGTACAAGTTAACTGCAAATGAATCTGGCTTCCCAATCTGTGCTCCCTTAGCACCCCATATCATTTTCCTAATTAATGTGTAACATTTTCAAGCCTATTGTCCAGCAAATGATTTTGACCAAACATAAAATACCTAACCTATTTAGTTATTATTTTTTTTTATCTTGTATATAGCTTCTGTATCCCTTTGAGAGTCCATACAACTTGTGACCTTTCTGCGCCCAAAACAGACATACATAAAAACTTCTAAAAGTGCTTCAGGTGAAGATTCCCTGGGCTGAGCACCCTAAAGAGATCCCAAAAATTCACTGTCACAAATGCTCTTTGAGACCAGGCCTATTATAAAAAGAATGTCCAGATCTGAGTAAGGGAAAGTGGATGAGAAGTTGAGCTGCAGTTGGCTCTGCCTGTGTCCTCAGATCTGGCTTGTTCCTGGGAATTTGTGGCTGTGCCTGCCAGTGGTTGGTGAAAGACTGTATCAGGCACCTCCACTGGGACTCTACTGTCATAGCAAAGGCTGTGCAGCTGAAGGCTGCTTACACTCAAACTCAAAGTTGGTTCCTTGGCATTTTATGTCTCTGAAAAACTAGTGAGAAATTTCCTTTGTTGTTGTTGTTATTCACTGAGCACTGTTGAGTCCCTAGATGTATCTAGAACAGTGCTTTGCTCTGCAGAAACAAAAGGGTCAATCCCAGTGTACTGTGGGCTTGTTACATTTCAGGACATTTTAGCTATCTTGATGAGTATGAAGAATTCGTTTTCAATGAGGAGGGACTTTACAGGGAAATGATAAAAACTTAGCAAGATCTCTAGCCTGACACCTCGTTCGTGATTCAAGGCCTTCCTCAGGGCCTGGATCTCACCTTCGGGTCTGCTGTGACAGCTTTGTGTCTGGCATTGCTGTGGCACTTGTTTCTTGTATGTTTTCGAGGCATTGGCAAGGTGCCAGACACTGTACCTGGTACAAAAGACACATGACTCCTTGAGGAGGGCCAGCAGAGAAGAGACTCTTCCCCCACTCCGGACAATAAAACTACTATACTGTTCCATAGAAGAGGATCAGATGCCCAAAGAGTCCATCTCAGTAACATAGGCAAAAGCCAATACATTGGAATTTCCATCCAGAAGTGTCTTGTCCTCAGGTAGCTTCAGATCATGTCAGAAAATACTTTAGGACTGGAGAAGCCTTTGATAAAGGTTCCACCTCAGTTGGAATGAAAACTCCAGGACTTAATGGTTTGTGGAAAGAAGCTGAGGTTTGGCACCATGTGACAGAATCAGAGTGTCTGAAGAGGTCATGGGTGAAGGTACATCCTTAGTTGCAGTGGAAACCCCAGCATGTTAGAGATGACAGGACAGTGGGAGTGACCACCCAGGACAGCAGCAGGTGTTCAGAAGAGCCCATGAGATAAGCTACAGATGGCAGCCAGGGGTTTATCAAGCCCCTTTGGAGCCCAGAAGATCATGAGTGAGTCCCACTTGTCAGATGTTGAGCTACAAGATTTGGAACTCCATGGCTGGGCTTTGGTTCTGCTTAAGTGTGATTGTTTTGTGCTCTGGGTCTTTCCCTTTTGCTTTCTTAAGAGCTAAGGGTTAAAGAGATTGGATGTTTTGAAGAGAAATTGAGCTTTTAAAGTGTTTGATTTTCTTTAAAGACCATAGGACTTTGAAAAGTTATACTATGTTTTATATTGTGCTATTAACATGAGATAAACAAGAAATAATGGTTTCACAGTGATGTGTTTGTGTGTCAAGTAGACAGGGGTCACTTGGGATAGCTAGTTTTTATCAACTTGAGACAAAATAGAATCATCCGAGAAGAGGAAACCTTACTTGAGGGGAATGATGTTCATCAAATTGGCCTGTGGGAGTGTCTGTGGAGTTATTTTCTATATTAATGATTGGCATGGGAGGGTCCAGCCCCACTGTGGGTAGTACCACCCCTGGGCAGATGGTGGTGGGTTATATAGGAAAGCAAAGGGAACAAGTCATAGAGAACAAGTGAGAAGGCAATTATCCTCTATAGCTTCTGCCTCCAAGTTTGTGTCTTGAGCTTCTAAAAATAAACCCTTTCTTCCCTAAGTCACTTTTGGTCAATAATTTATCATAGCAAGAGAAAGATAACTAGGAAAGACAGTATACATTAAATTGTTTTTCTGTCTGGGATTCACATAAGCCGTCTAGTAGGATGATGTTGTATTAGTACCTTTAAATATGTAAAGCAACGAAAAACTGATTGGTGAAGGCATGCCAACTTGGCATTTCTAAAGACGGCAGGCAATCTCATCTGCAAAGAGAGTGCACCCTGTTTCCATAAAGGATAATTAAGGTAGTCTTTAAAACAATGACAGAGAAATATTGGATGACTGAGATCCCAGTGCCATATTTTTTTCTAGGAAGGATGTAAAACTTATTCTAATGGTTTGAATAGCCCAAAGATGAAGATGATTGTGCATGCTGCACTGACCAAATCCATTTCTAAGGTTATATTTTTAAAGTTAAAACTGAAGTGTTAGCTAACCATATCTATCTATCTATCTATCTATCTATCTATCTATCTATCTATCTATCTATCATCTGTCTATCTATCTATCTATCTATCTATCTATCTATCTATCTATCTATACCTACCTATTTATCATTTTACTTTTGGAAAGAATCAACATATTAGTAACTCATTTACTCTGGCTTTTCCCCTCCTGAGTCCTGACCTGGAGAAAACCACCACACAGGCTAAGCAGCTGTTGCAGCATGCAGAGTGTAGGACTAAAGATTTTCCTATCCACAAGGGGATGTTGAGCCCAGGAGGGGTTCGAAGATCCAAAAGAAAGTGGCACTGGAAACAATATGTTCCAGAACAGGAATCGTTCCGGATTTGAATATGGGCACTGGCTCTACCAGCTGAATATGCAAGTAACTTTGGAGTCATGATTAAGCAGAGGATCACTTATGGGCTCCAAACCAAGTCCTGCATCCCTCACGAAGAGCTGTTGCCCCTCTCAACACATATATCCCTTCATACCAATGTTCACACAACTCACCACCCATCATAGCGCTTACTCACGTGCCAGCCTGTCCTGTTATTTAAGGGTGACAAACACATATGGCTTGGCTCTGCAGTAAGAGAACATGAACATGCAGGTTCAATAACCCCTCATTTTAGGGTAGATGCCTGATGCTGTTAGCATTAAAAGAGTTCCATTTGATTAAATCTGATGAATACTGTTCTGCCAGGTTACTGTGTCAACATCCTCAAACTACCATGAAAATTTCCCTTTTTGTGTGTCTTTGTCCAGCTCTGATTGTTCCCTGAAACTTCCCCATGTCCCTTCCTCTCTCTGCGACTGAGGCACAGACCCCAGTTCTCATTGGCTATTTGTGAGCCTTTTCTATTTGAATGATGTCACCTAGCATCACCTCCAGCTTCCTTTTCTTTTTAATCAGGAGGAGGTTGGAGGTGTTTTACCTAATTTAGATCATGCCTGTTAGTTTTTCAATGCCATCTCCTGTCTAGGGCACTAGGATGGGCTGTTTCCACAGAGGCATAATGTGTGTGGCGGAGGGCCAGTCTCTCTGACCTTCGGAAGCAGGAGGGTGCATCAGGAGGGGCTCATCCTAGATTGAGAGGAGCAGCCTCCCAGAACCATAGGGACTGGTTTGGATGCCCATCAGCTTGATGTAGCTGCTGTTCTCATCCCTGTGGGGCCCTGGTGTTCTGATGCAAGTACTGGTTCCAGTGAGTGACAGGTGCAGCCAACGGTCGCATGAGTTATTTCCTTTGGAGACCACAGCTGTGGCTGAGGCCAACGGATGGCAACACTGCCAGTGGGCTCTCTGGGAGCAATTCACTTGGCTGTCTCTAATCTCAGGAAGGGCTTTTCAACTTGATGAAAATCACCCAAGAGCCCTGGTTTTGGTTGCAATTGCATGAGCTTCAGAGAAGGGCGATACACAAAGGAGAGAATGTCACAGGACTTTGGGGTTAAAGCTATAGAACAGGACAGATTGCAGTTAGGTCCAAACTCTGCCACATTCAGTCTCTGCTCTCCAAGTGCCTAATAGGTAAAGTAGGGGGTGATGTAATACCTAGTGCAAATATCGGTTAAGATAAACTATTTTGCATAGTATCTAATGTTTGATACAGGTTAGCTATTGTTGTTACTACTGTCACAAAGGTGGGGAGAGACCTGGGAACTCACAGCTTCCTTCAGTCTTGATACCCGAATGACGAGAACGACAACACTGCCCATAGCCCTAAGCAGGGGGGTAGCCCTGGTGCTAGAATGGTCTCGGGCACATGAAGACACCACAGCACTTATGTTTTTACTGTTTTCATTTATTAATACCCTTGAGCATCACCCCAAGATGTGGCCAGAGAGTTGCCTTGCGTTGATTTGGAACAGGAATTTGGTGGGGCCTACCAAAGCAGAGGAAGCAGCAACAGCTGCTTCTAGTTAGTTTGAGATTTGCAATACTTTATTCTCCAATTAATTCTTCAGAAGGAACCAAAAGAGGAAGGACCCCAGAGCTTTCTGCAGTAGTGGAGCCCAACTCATTTATCCCTTTACTGAGTGACCCCGAGGAGCTGGGGCTACTCCTCCTCAGACCCCGTGTTCAGACATTGTGTCTTCTCGAGTTGCAGCTCCAAATAACCTGTTGCAAGAACATGTTTTGGAGTTGTCTTTCCGTATAAGAGGGCATGCTGATGGAAACACACACACACACACACATACATAGACATAGACATACTACACACAAACATGTGCCTCATACATACACACTCATGCACACACACGCACATGCATACATGCACTCTCATGCACATGCACACTCTCGCTGTTCTCAGCATTTGAAAACTGTACAATTCTAATGGAAGGACGAGCTATAGTCAAAAGAAATGGAAGCATCAGAAAACTCCCACCTTAAGAAGTGGCTATACATGGGAGGTATGGTTGAGCCCCTTGTGACTAACGAGGAAAGCCATGCTCTCTATGCACCAGGCCACAATCCTTTCCTTCCCTGCAGGGGTTTGTCTACTTCTCTGTACATCTCTGCTTCAGTACGGTTTCTGGATCATGTCTCAGCTCGGTGAGGCATTCAGTCCAGAGGGAGGGAGGGAGTCAGAACTCTGACATCCAGCCTGGCATGCAAAAGAAGGGCTTTAATTCATTCACCCACTATATAGTACAATAATTTGTTTCTAGACTTTTAGTACATTGGATGTTTTCAACCCCTTTTTGAGAACTGACTATCTCCCCTTTCTCTGAATGTATGGATTTTGAGACTGAGGAGACTATATTGCTGATAACAGATGTGGGATCTACAATATCCCAAAGGGCAGCACCCAAAAGAGTTAGTGAGCAGTCTAATAATAGAGCCATGTTGATGGTGACTTTGTCTTGGCTTCTAAAGGCAGAGTCTCTGGATGTGTCTGTATTGTGCAGGCAAGTTCAAGTTATTGTAAGAAATCCCTAGGCAGGTCCTATGGAAAGCTGGCCTGTGAACTGTGGAGAAACTGACTTCTCTCAGTTTGCAAAACTAGAATGAAACTAGTGACGAGTGTGGACCCCAGGCCAGGTAGACAAAGCTAACAGGGAGGGAGGACTGGGGATCCCAGGCCAGGAAGACAAAGCTAACAGGGAGGGAGGACTGGGGATCCCAGGCCAGGAAGACAAAGCTAACAGGGAGGGATCCGAAAACCAAAAAAGCAAACAAAATGACAATAACTAAAAGGGCAGAATGTAAAATAAAAATGTAGAATAAAAAGAATCCCCCAAACTGAGAAGACATGGACCTTTACGAGTGGACCGTTCAAGAGAGGATGGGAGGCCCCTCCTCTTCACTCATCCCTGAGTCAAGTGTGCTGTACAGCGATTGTGTCGCTGAGTTTGTAGTGGAGTTATAAAGGTCAACAAGAGAGGGTGGGCAAAGGACAGGGCAAAGATGATTGGAAAGGAGAGGGAGAGGCCCTTCTGAGTATGCTTCAGGCTCGTGGTAGCTAGAAGTCGTCCTACGTTGATCTTTCACGAAGACGGGTTTATTGTGCCTTCACATCTCTAGAAAGACACCTTGCAGAAGTCTCCTGATGTTCCATGTTCAGGAAGCTCTTCCCACAGACTGAACCGTATTTCCCTGGTTACAGCTGACATTTCTAACCATCTTGAGTTGCCCTCATCCGTTTCTCCCAGCTCTTCTTATCTTCTCCTTTGTAAGGTCAACTAATAGCTTGAGTTGTTCTCTATGGGGATCGCTCCCAGACCTCATGTCAGTTTTGAGTATGCCTCTATACCACATAGGTATTTTTATGGCAAGGAGGAGAGTCCTTCTGGGATGGTATTTTTACCCCCGGGTGGATCTGTGCTGTGAATAACCTGAGCCATTCTGGAAGCATCCCCAGACCGGGCAGGTGGCAGCCCCATTTGCTCTTTCCTAAGCGCCAAGGCAGAGAAGCAAACTCTGGCTCCTTCTCTCTGGACCGCGTGCCTCCGGAACACAAAACTCAGTCACAGACACCATATTTAAATAGAGCAGGGAAAAGACGAAAATAGACCAAAAACCTGTCCATGTGGGCCAGGAAAGCTGCATTTCCAATATGCTGTTAGCGAGACCCTGCTGAGATTCACAAAGCAAATAGTCGGGGTAGAACCTGGATGGTGAGCAGAACGACCACCCATGGATTCATCCCTGAGAACCAGTGCATGTAAGACTGTTTTGGGGCAAGGTCTGGGGCATGGAACATAGGCAAGATACTTCCTTAGGGTATGAGGAAGTAAGACCTAAGCAACCAAAACTATTAGAAGCAATGCAAGCACTTTATGTTTTAGAGAGGTGGTTTGCAAACCTTTGAGCTAAGGAGATCTTTGGATAGGCTTCAGAACCTCAGTACATGAAGCAAATGTCAAAGAGGGGCTGCTGTGCTTTCTTCTTGTGACAGCATGGTTGTAGGGAAGGTTAAAGACAACATGCGGTCATGGCCAGGTACATCTCCACCAGCTCTATGAGTAGATTAGCTGCAGAGAACCACCCTCCAACCTGATGAAAGCCCGAGAGAGCAGAGATGGCTACTGGGGAAGGGTACACAAGGAAGGCCCCCTCTCCTGTATGAGAGGCATCTGAGAGCAAGCCAACCCTGGCCCAAGCATCTCCTGGCTGCTTGTCATTGGTTGATGACTGTGGGAGGCATTAACTTCCGAGCATGATTATGGTTGAGGACTACAGTTGCTGTCAGCCAGAAAAGACGGACAAAGGTGTTTTTGCTATAACACCCAGGAGAGTTATTTAGAGGTCATTCCCTGTCACCTGGATAGGCTGATGTCCCTATTCTATCTCCATGAGCCCAGGGACAATGAATCAGAGTAAAAATTGTGAAGAATAGCATGGATTAAGTCTTCTAGCAAAAGAAGTTCAGCTCCATATATCTGGACAGAAGGTTAGAAAAGATTTAAAAGACACGGGATGGGGCTGTAACTCAGTGGTAGAGCTGGTGAATGGCATGGTTGAAGTCTTAGGATCAATTTCTAGCATGTACACACATGCACACACATTGCACATGCAGAGTAGCTATGAGGGATTCTAAGAGTGAACCTATAATCCCGTACAATCTCTAAAGGGCAAACTGTTATGGGAAGACTCCAGATGTGCATGGAAAGGGAGGATGCCGATAATCCCTGTTCCCATTCTCTTTCTGGACCAAACTTCACTGGCTGCATAGGAATAACCTTCAAATTGTCCTGATGAAGGCAATTACCAGGACAGACTCACGACTGCTGCTTCTATTTAGTAGGCCACCTGCTGGACTAGCTGAAGACTTGGTCTTATGTTTAATTATGGCCAGAATTTTAGACTTCCTTTTATATTAAGTAAGGGTCAGTTCTAACTCAGCTCAGATTCCAGATTTATCACATTTCCTCTGTACTCATTATCCAACTCATCCTGTGCTAGATTCTCTTGACAATATAAGGAAAGGAGAACAGGATTAAGAAGGACCACATCTGCTCTTAGTAGCATGTCTTTTGATATTATTATCTTCTTACCCGTCTTATTCGAGATCCACACCACCACGCATGGGACTCCACCTTCCTTTCTAATACTCCATCTCTCTCAGCACAGTTCCTCAGTGTGGTCTCCTCTCTTTCATCTTAGCAACTGTTCAGAAATCAGTCCCAAAACAGCAAAGACTCGCTGCCAAGACGAGAGGGGCCATGTCTTATAGTCAGTAAAATCTCAACATATTTCTGTCTTGAAAGCATCAATAAGCGTTCTACACAGAGACCTGCTTTCTCATAGTTGTGATTTTAAGGGTCTTGGCTCTGAGAAGCCCGCATTGGGTTGGCAGCCTGAAGGGCAGCAAGCAAGGCTCTTGTTAAAACATGACTCAAGTCTGAAGAACCAAACGTTCTATGAGGGATGAAATGGGAGCTTTCGATTTCTTAATACCAGCGACTAGAAAACTGGCACACTGTCACTTCTGCCACGATCTACCAGGTACCCCAAGTCACAGACCAAATTATCAGGTGAGAAATTAGATTTCTATCTTTCAGTAGGAGGAGAGGAAAGATTTATGGTCGTCTCTAACCTATGACACATTTATAAGAGCATGATCATGGATCATGAGCATGTCAATCAGAACTTACTGTGGAAAACAGGAGGCATGAGGACCCCTTACCTGATCTCTTCCTAGAGCCCATCATTGTTAGGGATAACTTTTGGAGCTACGATCTGAATTTGAAAGCTGCAAGAATTGCTGCTTGGAGTCTGAGACTACCAGGAAACAGAAGGAGATTACCATGTATTTTGTGGAAGAACCCTCCAGACATTCCTTCGCTGGGATTCACTCTCTCAGCTGATGTGACCAGCATTTTTGGTTAGTGCTCTTGCCGTTCTGCAGACAGACCTCAACACAGGCAGTGTGGGCACGCTAAAGTCACTCATGCCGCAAATCCCCTACGATGGCACTTACACAGACAGGAAAGCTGCTCCTTTGGGGCACCCTGGGAGTTTGTCCACCTATTATCTCACCTTGAGCATACCAGGAGGGCTGCACCTCCCTCCACAGCCTAGAGCAGGGGACCGTATCAATAGAGCCTTGCCCTTTTTGTTTGAGATTCTTAGCAGGTGTTATCGGAGAACAGGCAGGTGTTTGTAGAAATGTGACCTTGAGCCCTGGTTAGTGGCCTGCACTTTTGTTCCATGACTCTGTGAGTGTGTGTGTGTGTGTGTGTGTGTATTGTTGTCGTTGTTGAATGGGGTCAGTTTCTGTTTATGAAATGGCTGTGAGACAAGAGTGGCCAACTAGATAACACCATCACTTGTGGTGTAGGCCCACCGACCAAGATATTGAGAAATTACAAAGAACACTGCATGTTTTCCTGCCAGAGGTGTGGCCATTCATTGTTGCCTTCTAGCTAGTGTGCAAAAAAAGCAACCAAAGGCAGCATTCCCAAGTCCCAAGAATTTCTTCAAAGAAAATATACCTGTGGGGATAGAGGGGAGGCCTCGTAGACCATTGATAGCAGGTCACGAGACAGAATCTTGTCTGTCCTGGAAAGTTACTGGGAATATCTGGAAATGTTGACAGCTAGGTAATAACTTGGAACTGTGTTGAACAAGAGAATAAGTGTCTTTAAACTATACTGACTACAGAATTTTTTTTTTTTTTTTTGGCTTTTTGAGACAGGGTTTCTCAACTAGCTCTTGCAGACCAGACTGGCCTCGAATCACAGAGACCCACCTACTTCTGCCTCGCGAATGTTGGGATTAAAGGTGTGCGCCCCCACTGCCCGGCCCTGGCTACAGATTTTATACCAGCATGTTGCACTTCCTCATATGCCCATTTCCCCAGTCAGCATCCACCCACGTATTCAAGTATGTGTGCCTGGACCTATGTGCAGAATTAATGGTTTACTTTCCAGGGCTTCCAAGTTCTGAAAAATGCGATTTCAAGTTGATTCCAGAAACAGGAAGTGTTTATATGTGCAAGCCAAGAAGAGCATGGCTATTTAAATACACGTATCTATATATCCCAATTGACAAAATTATACATTAGAGCAACTCTTCCAGAGATGTACCACTGATGGGAAAGCTATTGCAAAATTATGAAGTTTGGCATCAATCTAGTCTGTAGTCTGCATGCAGTCACTAGAAATATGGCCAATAACTCAAAAGTCGCTGCAGCTAGACGAAGAGAGACATGGAGGATTATTCCCACTCAGATGACAAGCTAATTTTAAGATGTAATGCATGGTTGAAAATATCCAGGATGTGTGACTATACCTTTTTCAGAATGCCAGGGTCTTCCGTGGGGTCTTCCCGTGGTTACGCCATGGTGCCTGGAGAAATCAAAGAGGCTTAGGGTCTAGACAGCTGATGAAATTAGGGGGCAAGACGAATTTTGCTGGTCCATGAGTCCCTTATATAGTTTGTAGGTTCCTCATGAAACCTCCTCCGTTAGTACCCCAGAAAGCATAAAGATAGGACACACTTGCATTTTGGTCAGCGTGAGACATAAAAGAATTTTTCCACAGTTGCCTAAACACACTGATTTGTTAGTGAAGTTTCTTCATGGCCTTCTAAGTTGCTCTTCTCTTAGAAGAGGTCAGACTAAGAGTTGATGTGCCCTGTCAGCAATCCTGCCAGCATCCCCGCGCATGCTCCTCTGCCCCCAGTGCTAGGAAAACACTCCTTCAACTCCTTTCCTCAAGGGTAGTAGCCTACAGGACTCTCCCATTGCATAGCGGTAGGACTGGGGTGGAAAGAAGATTCTGGGGTTTGCAGCACAGTCCAGCACTGAGCAGAAAGGCCCTTTCAACAATCTCTCAAAGTGGAAAGATCATCTTGGGAATATAAGTGGCCCTGAAAAAAAAAAACACAAGCAGATTCTGTGATATCTACTTAGTGGATCTGGGAATGCCACATAAAAGAGACCTGAGTGGACCTCATGGTAACCATGTGGCAATCTCTGATGCCTGACAATGGATGTCATGGTGGCCTCCACAATGAAAACTATGGAGAAGAGCCGTCTATTTGGAAAGGCTGTGATGCACCCAGAGTGTGTTTCTACAATGGGGCCCAATGGAGCCAAGGCTCTGTCTGCTGTGAACAGGTGTGAGAGGAAGGTGTGAAGGGAGAGCAGGGTTGCCTTTGGCTGAAGAACCAAGCTTCCCAACTTGGGCTGCAGGAGTTGGAGTAGAGGGGGTACTCTGACTTATATCATTGATCCCCTATACTCTTCTGTAAGATTCGGTTTGATGCTGCAGAGATCCTGGGTAGTAATGGAGTTAGTTGGGACAGTAGGAGTACAAGACCCCACTGTCTGAAGACTCGGGTATACTGTGGGTGGTTTTGATCTCTCTGGAACTCAGGTGTGGTGTCTTTACTTATGTGTTGGAGGACGAATGACTACTTCCTGGAGAGTTTCTCTAAACCCAAGAGTGCCGAGGTTTGGCTATTGCCTGACAGTAGGAAAAGCTGGGGTGGGGGCATGATGACAGTTTGAAAACTTTCTTGGATATGGGAGGGAGTGGGATGGAGGATGGGAGCTGGCTAGGGAGAAGTGGGCCATGAGGAGATTCCAGAGAGTCTGATTGATCTTGTCAAAAAGAATAAAGGTATCCCCTCCCCTGCACCACCCCCCCCCCTTCAGCACATAGGCATGTGGGATTGAGGCGGTCACTGTGAAGTCTTGTGGTTAGGAGTTCCAAAAAGAAGTCTCTTCATGATTCCTGATTGCTTAGGACAGATATAAGCAATACCAGCTGGGGCCCAGCAAGCCTGTCTCCAGCTTTATTGTTTCTGATTTATCAGTGGGGTGTCTGCCTTAAAGAACCCATCGGCCCTTTATTGCCAGTCCATTCTGTAGGCAGATATGAAAGTTGAACATTAACAAGTAGGTTTGCCTTCAGTAACCGTGTGTGTGTGTGTGTGTGTGTGTGTGTGTGTGTGTGTGTGTGTGTGTAGCAAGAAGATATCTTGTTCAGGGGTGAGTACTCACGTTCTTCGATTCTTTTGTCTCACCTTGAATTTCCCCTAACTTATTTGTATCTGCCTCTTGCTATACAGAGAACTTGCACGAGGCTGTTCTGCAAGAGTCCCTCGTAAGTGGCGAAACGCAGTTGGAGCCAGGCTGGAGGCACCGGGCGCTGTGCATTGAAGAGACATTTCAAGTCATCCCTGGTGGACAATTTGCACTGTTCAGTGTTAAAAGACTCTATCGCAGTGGCTCGGAGAGGCCCCCCTCAGACCTCCCGCCTCGGCGAGCACAGCGTACAAATGACGCGCTGCGCTCGGCCGGCCCGGGGTTTCTGGCTTAAATGGCTGGCAGAGTAAAAGTAAAGAGCCAGAGCTCTCCAGCTGTGGAGAGGGAAAGGGTTTTACTACCGAGTGGAAGATAATCATTGAGGTTAACTGTTCCTGGATGGACTGAGCTGACAGATGGGCGGCTCTGACTCAGGGCTGAGGGAGAAACTTTGGGGACTCTTTTTTTTGCCAGAGGAAGGGGCAGGTGGAAATAGGGGATGGATGACTCACCATGGATCCATCTGGACGTCGGCCCATTCATTTCTTTCTGGGAGGGAATAAATAATATCCTGCCAAAATTATAATGCTTCCTCTGGGGACTTAGGTTGGGAGTTTGTTTCCGAAAGTTTGAATGCTCGTGTATTTCTATTTAGATAGTTTTGTCCTTCAGGTCAGGTCACGATGACGGCTGCAGAGTAAGTTTGACAGGTAACTTCGTTCTCGTACAGAGATCAGGTCTTGTGAGGGGGACTTGGCCTGCACACCGTGACTTCTGGCTCTCAGTGTGTGTGGGTCCTTGAAATCTAGCTGCCTTTCTCCACAGCAGGTAGATCCAGGCTAGGCAGGGTAGTAAAGAAGTTCAGTTGACTGATTCCTCAGCGGCTACGCTTAGCAGACAGTCTCTCTTCATCTGTGGATGGGAGACAAGGAGAATTTTACTTGCATTTCAATTGCAGAAGCCTGATCTAAATTAAAAACAAATATTTTCCCCGTTAGAAGGAGGATAAATTATTATAGCACTCACAGGCATGTGTACTTTTATTTTTTAAAATAACACCAAGCATTAAAAAAAATCACAGACTAGGAGTATTTTGTTATTGCCTTAGATTATTTAGGAAGTTACAAAAGACTGTATATCCCAGTTTGGTTCAGTCAGAACTGTGTATGTGTGAATGGGACAGCTTTAAAATATCTCAGCTCTAGATTCTTTCTTCACAAAAGGTAGAAGGACGCTGCCTTTAGCACCTTCCTTGCTAGAGAGAATTGAACATTTGGTTTTATCAGACACCAGCATGGTGATGAAGCTGTTTGATAGAAATAGTCTCATCACTATTCGCTTTTGCTGGCTCCCAACTAATTCTTGAACCAAGGTTCTATTTTTGCTTCCAGAAGGAAAAAAAAAGGATAATAAACAAAATAAGAAGATGCTCTTAACCTATAAAGCCAATGAAAACCTCAGATCAATTCTCCAAGGGGCCTGAGGAGTCGCCACCTCTGCTGCCACGACCCCCTTGGAGTACGGGAACACCTCTGTAAAGTGTGCCATTTGTGTCTTTCCAAGGTTAATAGCCATTTTCTTCCTTTAAAAAATCTACTTACTTAAGATTTATCTTTTTTTTTTTCTGTGCATTGGTGTTTACCTGACTGTATATCTGTGTGAGGGTGTCAGATCCCCTGGATCTGGAGTTACAGACAGTTGTGGGCCACTATGTCGATGCTGGGAATTGAACCTGGGCCCTCTGGAAGAGCAGCCAGCGCTCTTAGCCTCTTAGCCATCTCTCCAGCCCTTTTTCTTTCTAGAGAGTTCTGAGCTAGCCATCTTCAGCATCCTACAGTGAGGGAGGCAGAGCGGTGGGACTGGGGGTGTTCTGGCTTTGTCTTAGTCTTCTTATCATGTGACCTTAATCCTGTCATCAAGCCATCTGGGCCTAGTTTCTGCCTGTGACAAGGGGGTTTGATTCAGTGTTTCTTTCGTTATCTCTGGTTAGAATATTCTATACTGCTCACTTTCTCATTCTTTTACCTTAAATCGTTTTAACATGGCTTCAGACTTGCAGATAGCGGCAGGAAGCAGTGTTCCTAAATGCCCCTTACACAGCCTCCCAGCAGCTCACATCTTGCTTTCTCTGGCTGGCTTTTTACAGCGAAAGAACCGAGGTTGGCACATCACTCTGCACAGTCTACAGCCTGTTTAGACTTCATTTGGTTTCATGTCATCATCTCTCTGTTTTGGGATCCCATCCAAGAGACTAGTTAGCGATCGCGTCTCCTGAATTTCCTCAGGTCTCTGACTGTTTCTCAGATTTTGCTTGACCTTGATGGTTTTGAGGAGGTTAAGTAGGGCCACGTGTTTCAGAAAGAAGGGCACGGAGATGACACGTCTGGCGTCATACCCTATCAAAGGTTGTACTATATCAGAGATATCCCTATACCTCCTTTTGATGATATGACCTTGACCATTTGGTTCTGTTTGCCAGATTTCTTCACCGTAAGTCCTTGAGATTCTTTTCTGTAAGTTCATTTCACCCTTTCTCCTAATTCTGCTTACCCCACCATGAGTGTGAGTGGCCTTTAATGACTCGCCCCAAAGAGTAGAAACAAGGTTCTATAGAGCAAGGTTCTCTTTTTAACTCCAAAATAAAAGTTAATAAACAAAATAAGAAGATACTCTTATTAGCCCCCCAAACCAATAAAGGCTCAGATAAACTCTGTTCAAGAAGCCTTGCAAGGCCTTACCTGTGGCTGCTGGTACTGTGCTCCAGCCATGGGTCCTCAAGTAGGTGGACAGGTTAGAGCAGATAGGTTTCACCTCTCAATGGGACCTGTATACAGAAACTGTTTGGGATGCTTCTGAGTGGCAGATGGCTTTTCTCATCTGTTTATTCAGTCACATATTTACATCAGCAAAGGCTTGATGACATTAATATTATATTTTGGATTACAATTGGACAGCATGTTCTTCATTGTAGCCTTCATATTATTCCACTTTTGGCCATTGGGAACTCTTTGATATTGACTTTGCCATCTTTGATTCATCTCCATGATTTTGTTTGCTAATTATCTCCTTATTTATGACATGGTTTGATATCTTAGTCTCATTGTATGTAATCTCTGTATTCCTCCAAGGATCAGCCATTTATCCAAGGAGACATAGAGAACAGTGCTGAAAACCAAGACCCAGACATTGGGTCTGACTGTTTAGTTTTGAAAATAAACTTTTTATACATAACTGTGTCCTGTTATACAATGAGCTATGTGATGCCACACCCTGACATTGCTATAAGTCAATAGCATAGAAAACACTGTGTAATTTCTATAGTGGGTGGTACTTTGGTTAAAATAGAAAGCATGTATAGGGTGTCACAAAAAAAGAAAGTATAGATCAAATAATTATAAAATATGTTCTGCCTTTCTTTCTCCAGTACTCCTCATCCATTTTAAATGCGTGTGCCCTGGACATAGGCAATGAATGCTATTTTACTTACACAGAAGCATGTGTAGCCTGAATAAATGCTGTTTGCTTCATGCATCATATCCCTAGTCAAAGGAAACTCTCTTCTTTTGCTCCAGAAGTGAGAAAGGCCCAGGGAGCGAAGTTTTTGGAGACAATTTCCTGGAGGAAATGCCATTTGACCTGGTATTTAAAGGATGGAGATTGGGGCAAGGCAAGGATTCAGGGAGAAGATAGAAAGAAAGTAGGCACAAAGATGAGGTCTGCTTTCTTCCCTGCTGTGCTGCTAGGACACAATACACAATGCCATGGATGAAGTCCTTTATAGTGACTAGGAGCTCACGGCTCATGGTTCAGGGGGATGGGAAGTTCAGATGAAGGTAGGAGTGCATGGTCAAGGCCTTCTTGCTGTTTCACATCGAGAGAGAGAGAGAGAGAGAGAGAGAGAGAGAGAGAGAGAGAGAGAGAGAGAGAGAGAGAGAGAGAGAGAGAGAGGTAATGATGGCAGGGCTCTCATTTATGGGGTGGAGCCTTCATGGATTAATTACTTCCCCCAAAGCCCCTCCTGTTCCTAGTGTTACTATGACAATTAAATTTCTACATGGATTTTGAAGGGGACAAGCATTCAAACCGTAGCAAGGTCCTAGAGGGCTTATTAGGCATCATTGTTCCCGGATGACCTGAGGTCTACTGTTCTTGTCAAACCTAAGATACGTTTCTCCAGCATTACAAAGATAGGCTTCAAAACGTCCACATTCAGTTGAAACCTCTGTAATATTTCCTGTATTAAGGGAGTGCGAGCTCATCGGGCTTTCATAAAGTGCGTCTTTCTGAACAATTATGGTCTTAATTATTAAATGTCTGCTGAACACTTCAGTAGTCCAGCTTGGGGCCAATGAGACCTTCAGTGACCATTGTGGCAGCGGCGTGCTCAGGGCGTCCACTGGTGCTGGACAGTCCTTTTTAATGCTTAGTTTTCTTTTTATGGGAAGAGCCTTGGAGAGTCTGCAGAAATTAATTTTTGAGACATTCTCAAAGTTTGCCCTGGAACAAGGAAGCCAAAGTGAATAAGAGCAGTTGGGGCACAGGCTCTCTGCTGGTTCCCAGTCTCAAAGCAGTGTTCATTAGGCTCGGCTGGGTCATCGTCACCTGCCGCTGACCTTTCACCCTGGTCCTCGGGTCAAGCCTGCTTATTTTAGACCCAGCATCTTCAGGTTTTTTTCAGCTCTGCTTTTTTTTTTTTGTTCCAATAAAAATGAGTACGCTCGACGAGGCATCTTCTTAAGAGTTAAATCCTGTGTCATCACTTCTTTCTTTATTAAGCAGTTCAATATAACTTGAAGCTTCCATAGGAAATATGTCCGAGAACAGAAAAAAAAAAAACCTTTTTATGCAGTAGAGTAGAAAACACAGGTCGTCAAAAATGTTCTTTTTCACATACAAGCTTTTCTGCAGCACTGAAAGGGAACTTTAGCTCCGGAAGGCAGAAGAAACTGTCCTAAATGATGCTGTTGCAGGCCTTGATTAGAGCCAACCCAATGCCTGGACTCATGTGCACTCTGGGTTACCATTGTCTCAGCAATGACAGTGACGTGCAGAAAGCCCGGATCTAGGAAGCTACAGGGTAGAACAAGGAGTCTTCTGTACTTTCTGCTGGGGAGACAATGGCCAACTTCCTGGGCGTGGCCTTGACTTGAACAAGAAGGCCGGATGGCTGTTTGTAAAGAATTGTCTTTAACCCCAGTCACATGAAACTTCTTTGGACGGTAGAGTGATTTTTTTCCCCCTTCAACTCCTGCGGTCATGTCCCGCAGAGGACCCCGTCTGATGCAGCGGCCGTGTGTGCGGCTCCCGAGTGTTTCCCTAGCTGCCTCCACCTCGACTGTACTTAGCAGCTGCTCCAACGGCAACGACTAGACCTTGTCACCAACTGGAGTTGCTCTGTTTTTGAAATCCTGAACTCTGAAATTCTCCTTTCTGACCACAACCTCTGATCCTCCTGTCAGCCCTCAGCCTTTCATGCCCTTGAAACACATCCTTTGGTCTCATTGGGACTCCCTGTCTCTTGACCTTCCCTTGTGTGAGCAGCACACCACTTCCTCCTGGCCTCTTTCCTCTTCTGCCTTGTTGGAGCAACCATTTCAACTCTGCTCTCAAAGTGCTTCCTTCTCGCTCTGTTGGCTTCTTGTTTTATGTGTTTTTCTGATAGGTAGCTAATGGACTAACTTTCCTCTCTCCCTCCCTCCTTTTCTTCCTCTCTCTTTTTGTCTATGTCCGGTCCCGGGTATCTAAGGACCATGGAAGATGTTTCCTGTGAGAACAAACTACATCATTAGAGCCTATGATTCGCAACCTCTTTTAGGCTGCCAAGATTGTTCTGTGAGCCTAGGGTCAGGGCACGGTTGGGACAGCAAGAGACTAAGTATAATAATAATAAAAAAACCAGCCTGGTGCTCTTGGTACCAATGCTGCACGTGTGACCCTTAGAATGACAACTGCTTTCGGTTTTGTGCCTGATGCCCCTCCCTTACGTCAGCACTGGTTCTAACCGTGCCCCGTTTGACCACTTCTTGTGACCTCTTTGAGCTGCCACTGATGGGTTCTTTATCGCTTTCCTCAACCAGTCTTCCTAGCCACACGTGGAAGAGCACTTTTCCTATTTCATGGGGGAAAATATGCCCAACAGATGTGAATGTCCCCGGCTCACCTCCATCTCACCATGGAACATGCCTCCCCTTGAGGCTCCCTTTCATCCTGTCAGCTTAAGGGATGCTTTACTGTTCCCGTTTCGTGCTTATTGGCCACCTCACTTCACAAAGCCTCTAGAGTCCTCGCCCCATCAACTACTCTCTTTCTCTCTTGAACTGATGCCTTGTGAATACGGTTTCTCTTACGAAAGACCCCCACCCACCCAACTCTGCCTTGTTCGTGCTTCTGCATTAGTCTTAAGTGTGTGCGTCTGTCCTTTGAGCCTGCCCTGCTAGGGCCAAGATGATTTCTGTTCCCCACTCATCTTCTCCTAACCTGGCATCTCTCTCTTGCCTGGTCCCCGTGTCCCAATGTTCCAAGTTTCACCTCATCTCCTCCTTACACACTGCACTCTCCCACTGAATAAAAACCACTCCCGTGGACACAGCTGCCATCTGCACATTCCTTCAAGAGGCTGCGCCATTGACTATGCTTCTGGGAGGCACTGCATGTCCAGTTCAAGTTCAGTATTCCCAAGATCCCATTGTCATTTCCCACAAACCAGGTTTTCTTGCTGTTCCCTCATCTCCATGAAGATTATTTACCTTGCTAATCAATTAGAAATTTCAATCATTTTTGAATTTTCTTCTTTATCTCTTTCACATACCATCAATAGACTCAATGTTGGAAATCTTTTCTAAAATTGAATGACCCAGTTTTCTCTCATCTCCTCATTTGCCATCTTAGTTCCATTTGTTATTCAGTTTGGTTTGGATGAATTCAGGAAGGTCTAACTGATCCTGGCTTTTTCTATAGTCTCTTCCATTTGTAAAACGTCAGGTTTAATACCAAAATTCTCCTGAACAAAATTTTCTGTCTTCCACAGACTGCGGGAAAATCAGATCCCAGATCAAAATTCTTTAGTGTGGTCATGACCTTTTTACAATCTACCTATCCAGGCTCATTTTCTCCTCTTCTCCTTTAACTTGACACCCCCTGCCCCAACACACACACTCACTCGCTACTTTTTGAACACCATTTCACCTCCTACAATAGCTCTGTAACCTCTGTCTTGCCAATTCCTATCCATCCCTCCCTCCCTTCAATCTGTGCTCAAATATCCCTCTATTAAGAGGTTCTCTCTCTCTTTTTTTTTTTTTGGTTTTTCGAGACAGGGTTTCTCTGCAGCTTTTTTAGAGCCTGTCCTGGACCTAGCTCTTGTAGACCAGGCTGGCCTCGAACTCACAGAGATCCGCCTGCCTCTGCCTCCCGAGTGCTGGGATTAAAGGCGTGCGCCACCACCGCCCGGCAGGTTCTCTTCTTTTGATTTCTTTCCCTAACTTAATGTTAGCTTCATCCGACTTTCTATTAAAGCATGTGTCACTGTACTGGAGACTATTCTACATATCTCAGGCTGTTCCATGAGGCTATAGCTTTCCTGAGACCAGGAGTTGAGTCTCTGCTGCTTGAGCCATTGCAGCCACCGTAGAGATTTACATGGGGTCTATCTTCAGACATGTATCTTGAGACAATGGCTCCGGCTGGGATGACTTCTGACAATGTTTGACCTCAGTTCTCCTCTAGAAGTGGAGCGCGTTGGATTAGAGGGTCTCGCTTGGCGGTGTCAGTGCCGGCTGTGGGACATCTAGGTGGAACATTTATAAGATGCATGTGAGAGTATTGTGGGGAAACAACTCGTGGGGACATAAGGCGAAGGTGGGGCAGGCAGGGATGATGCTGAGGTGAAGACCCACTAAGGGACAAAAAGTAGGATGGGGAGGGGGTTCCTGGCAAACCCCCAGCCTTCCTGTGCTCCACTGCCAGACATGCATGCTGCAGGGTTTGTACTGCAGGCTGTGCGGACCACTGCTTACCACCTTTAGTAAGCTTGGGGTCGTGCCAGTTAAAAGCTGAGGGATACAAGCTTGGGATTACAACAATGCTTGAGTGTTTCACGTTACCTTAGACGAAAGATCAGGATAGATGGGCCGCCCCTTCAGCCAGAGCATCTGCTGACAAGTATGCCCGTTCTTGGCCTTTGGTTTGAATAATGGCAGCTCAATTTCAGGCTTCCCTGGCCACTGGCCAGCCCAGGTCTGTGCAAGGCAAAGGATCCACTGTACTATGGAGACATGCTGATTCCATATTTCCTCCTTAGCCCTATAGAGGACGTTCAGAGAGCGTGGGTACCAGGATGCTCAGCCATGCCATACAGCACATGGGTCCGAGACTGGTCTCCACAATACCTGATTACATGAACAACTCATGCAGGGACCCTGTGAACTTGGTTCTTGTTTTTCTCTTTCCTCCTTCTGAAATTGAGATCGGAGGTTTTTGTTCTGGGCTAGCATTCTTGTGCCAGAAGCAATGATACTGGTGTTGGAAACCGGCCCCAATCCCTTCTACATACGTGTGCTAGGCTGGTCTGGTTGGGACCCAGCCATGGCTATGGTGACATGGGCTGTGGCTTTTGCTCTGCTCTTGCCCAAGGACACAGTACTCTGTGGCCTGCTTCCTGAGTACTACAAAACCAGCCAGTGACAGGTAGGCCTTCAGTGGACTCAACTCCCCTCCCAGCCTGCTGGGTCTCTGTCTCCCCGCCCCTCCTTTTTTTAATTCCTCTTTTTTCTCAGCTACGTTCTCAGGTGGGCCAGCTGGGAATCAGCGGAGGGAGAAAGTAATTGAAGTGCTTAAGAGGAATTGTTTGGGGGAGGAGAAGGCAGGGTCAAAAGGAGAACAATTAGGAAGCAATGTGATGCAACTGTGTGCAGAAGAATTTAGTATAAATATAATGATCAATTCCCTAATAATTAGGTCTCTTAGACGGCAGATAGTTCCCCAAGAGGCAGTGGTGGGAACCCCATTGCTTGGTCATTTCTAATTAGACTGAAGAAGCACTTACAGAAGATGCTGCGGAGAAAATGCTCCTCTTGGGGGGGTAACCATGTGACCCAGGGGGCCGTCGCATCTCTCATGCCTAGGATTCATTGATGAGCCCATAATTCACCACTTAGTTAGGCAGCCAAAGTTTGAGTTTCTTATTGGTTTCTTACCTCACCTGTGCCCCCTTTAAATTGACCAGATCTATTATCTTCAAAGGGAAAAATTCAGAGCAGGCAGTGACCTAGGGCAGGGCAGCCTCTTCTTCTTCTGAACAAAATAAGTTTAAATCCTGTCTGAGTCTTCTCTGCATCTGTTCTGCACGGGTGTGTGTTCTGCATAGGTGTGTTCTCTGCATGGGTATGTGCTCTGCATGGGTGTGCGCTCTGCACGGGTGTGTGCTCTGCACGAGTGTGTGCTCTTCATGTGTGTGCTCTGCACAGGGTGTGTGCTCTGGACAGGGGTGTGTGCTCTGCACAGGTGTGTGTGTGCTCTGCACAGGTGTGTGCTCTGCACAGGGTATATGCTCTGCACAGGTGTGTGCTCTGCACAGGTGTGTGTGTGCTCTGCACAGGGTATATGCTCTGCACAGGTGTGCGCTCTGCACGGGTGTGTGTGCTGAACAGGGTGTGTGCTCTACACAGAGTATGTGCTCTGCACAGGGTATATGCTCTGCACAGGTGTGCGCTCTGCACGGGTGTGTGCTCTGCACGGGTGTGTGCTCTGCACGGGTGTGTGCTCTGCATGGGTGTGCGTTCTGCACAGGTGTGTGCTCTGCACAGGTGTGGACCCCTGACACCTTAGCCCATGATCTCTCTGCCTATGGATTTGGAGAAACCTTGGGTATTTTATTTAGGTCTGTTCTTAAGCAGCAACCACTCAGCAATCAGAGCATACTGCTTGAATATATGTTACTAAACCTCGATGGCTCTCCCTGTCTGTAATGAGGAACCCGTAACAATAGTTACCTCATTTGGGGGTGAGGATTAAATAAGATAGTATTTGGAATTTAGGGCTTTTCCTGTCAAGCGCTCCAGATGAACACCATCGAGGTAGTAGGTGATCATTATTATGACTGCATTCCAGTCCTGTTACAGAGCCGACCCTCAGCAAATTCTGGTTGTTAGCTGTCTACACGCCAAATGTTAGTAGGTTGATGCTACTGAGTGTAGGTTTGTACTCGAGTTTGACATTTAGCAAGTATGTATTGAATCTTTACTGTGAGCAAGAGAAGAGATGATCTCAGCCCTGGAATGGTTAATGATCGTGTGGGGTGGGGCAGGTAAGGGTGATATGCATGATTTGTTTGGGGTAGAAAAAAACATGGACACAAATGCTTCTCCCATAATTGTTTCTAAGTGGCATGCGAGCTCCTCTCCTGTGGGAATCCTAAAGATTTGGTGAGCTCATCTGATTAGGGGCAGCTGTAGGTTAAGAAGGAAACGTCCTGCAGGGTGGAAGGGGTGGCCAAAGGCATTTTTAGCTGCCTGATTTCAAGAGAGGAGCACTTGACTGGGTGTGAGGGTATTGGAGAGGCACTTAGATGCGGTGGCGACAACCATGCTACCTCTGGTGGACTAGGGTAAAGGGAAGGCTTGTGAGGAAGTAGAGCCAGGAATTAGCGTGTTTCTAGAAGGCTGTCCCTCAGGCACACGGAGGAAGCAGAGCTGGGGTGGCCGGGAGCCAGAGCTCTCCCACCTACTTACTCTCCAGGATGACAGGAAACTAACTAGAGTGTATAGGGTCACCTCTGCCATGATCTGGCCCTCTTAGAACAGCCTGTTTTCTCTTTCCCTCAGGCTTTGTGGAGGTGCCCGTCTAGGATTATCCTGGGCTTGTAGAAATGATGCCCATCTTTCCCATGTCTTCAGCTTTTCATCTAAGGACTGTACCCAAGTGTCACTATTTGAGAAAGACTGGACATTTTCTATGTGTCTAGCAGAAGATAAAGAACAGTTTTTGTGTTCTTAGAGAGAGGAGGTAGCCAAAAATATTTTCATCAGAAGGAAGGAAGGGAAAACAGGACATAATTATTGATCGTCTGCTCCATCACCAGATATGTCTCATGTACACACATTTTTATCTTCTAGTCTTCATCATACGTCTGCAAAGTGATGGTTCTGCTTAAGTTAAAAATAAAACGGCAAGGCATGCATAGATTATTCTTCTGACTGCAAATCACAGGTCATACTTCCCGCTTCAAGACCACCTTCCACCAGAGAATACAATTCCATCTTAAGCTAGATTAGCTTCTCTCTTGTACCCACTTTGAGCCTGATCAGGGCAGCAGCAAGTGGTCCTGAAGTTGATGAGCATCAGGGAAGCCTCAACCCCAGGTGTAGTGCTAAGCAGTACAGTCTCAGGGCATGGCACCTTGCTGTGGCCTTCTTCTCTCCACCTAGAAAACTTGCTGATTTTTATATAAGTTCCTACTGCTACTGATTTATGTAGTTGGGGGACACACCAGACTCCTCAGTTGAAGCACCTCTCCTCATGGCTCTACAGAGAAACCTGGGCATCCATGTACAGCCTATAGATTGCTGAAGGGTGTGCGGCAGCCCCCTCCTCTCTTCTGGGAGCCTTCATGTGTATGTCAAATGGAAGAGGTATGGCGCTAGATGTCCTCCAATAGACATGTCTTCCCTCTAAGGAAGAACTTGGAAGAGAATCTAGGAGCCATTGCTTGTTCCTTGTATGACATTAGCTTTCTCATTATTTCTGAATTACAGCATTTTCTCCCAGACTGGTTATGGCCCTCCCCATCCGCTACTTTGCTGGTGACAGAAATGTTCTTGAATCCTCCATCAGGTGTTCTGGAATCCCACCGGATATCCTAGCTGTCTTTCCTTTATCCTAAAAGAATCAAATGTCTTCCCTTCCTCCCTTCCTTTCTTAGCTGGGTGACTCGGAAGATTCCACCCACCTACAAAGATTTGACAAGGCTCTGGTCTTCTCCTCTCCTCTGTGGCAGAATTGTTTTTTTTGTGTGTGTGTGTCTTTTTTTTCTCTTTTTTTCCTTTGGACTGAACAGGAGGCTTGCTGGGTGGTGGGGGGAGTGGAAGGTTCTGGTGCTAATTGAGGCCATGCGTTTTGTACTTGGGTGCCGGCTGGTGAGGCAGATTTAGAGGACTATCGGGAATCTTAGATTAAATACCATTAAAGCCAACTTCTTATACCCCTGCTGTTCAGCACGCATGCAGGGAGAACGGAGATCGGATGTTCAGGATTCTTGTTTGAGAAAACCATATGGAAAAGCCACACAGCAGTAAGTCTATAATCAGGGCTTACAACATGTAGCCCACTGGGTGCCAGGAGTGTTGCTTCTCCGCCTCCAGAAGGTACAGGGGATTTGGTTCTCTGATGAGGAAACTGAACCCAAGAAAGGAGGTCTTGTTTCCACGGGGAGAGAAGCAGCTTTCCTCCCACGGTGTTCTGCAGTAGTAGAGATCTTACTCATTGTTTTCCAGACTTTATTAAAACTCATCTGCAAAGTGCCTTCAGATTGGTTCCGTGGGCCTAGTCACAAGCCTTCTGGGACCAGACACAGAACCTCTGCTTTCCCTTTCAGTAGGCGACAAGGCCATGTCATGGACCTGCAGTGACCTGGCCAGGGTGGCTAGGGACTGGAGTAGCACTCTCTGACACACACAGGTGCCTAACTGAGAGTGAGAGACAGCCTGAACCCCAGTGTCATTCTGCCCACCACACAGTATGCCTAGGCTTAGCCTGTGTCTGTTGAGAGAGGGGGCCACACTTCCCCTCATGGAGAAAAGGTTCAGTATGGGCTTTCGTACTCGAGCTTGACCCCTTGGCTCTGGACTCTTGACTGACCTTGCTCCTCTGCAGTTCGCCAACGCCTTTGTGTCCCTGATACATGTGGTCCAGGAGGACTTGGCAGTTCCATGCTTACAGCAGCTTGCCATTTTGTGTTGTTGGTGGGACAGTTTTTCTTGTTACCTGAAACAGGACC